>NC_091863.1:99788918-100091948 GCF_037783145.1 Equus przewalskii | reverse complement strand
GTGAGAGACTATCTCATTTCAAGGACCTACAATCAAACCTTATTAGTCCTAACCACTTCAGAATTGTTAACCGTTCAACTTGAGCTATGCTGAATTTATTTTTTCAACTGCCTGCCTAAAAAATGCTTATAAAAATTAGTTAAAGAAGACAACAAGGAAGAATTTTAACCAACTTATGGAAACAAACTGTTTTTAAGACTTTGGTAAATCATATGAATGATTTGTATGTAAATGATATTGCTAATTATTAACTAGCTGCCTGTTCATTATAACAAACTCAACAGAACTACTCTGGGTGCAGGTATACACACACACACACACACACACACACACACACACACACACACTTGCTTGTATATATAAGAAGTAAAAACTACATTTCCATTCAAATATTCCATAATCAGAGCTCTCTACTAATTGAAATGGATCTTTCTCTCAATTAAATCGAATGATGGAATTTTGGTAGTTCACTCACCAGTAACTGGTACACAAAACTAGCCTCTCCCTCACCAGCGTGTTCAACCATGAGCCAGAAATTGAGAAATGAATTGTTTCTTTAAATAGAATATATCCTCAGGGACATTTGACTTCTCATGGAGAATTCATGGGCCCTCAGTTTTTTTCTAGCTTGTGTATAAAGCTTTTGGTGAATTATTTGATATTCACAAAAGAACCTAAAAGAAACTTAATATCTAAAAAGTCTAAAAATTTCTGTTTTCAGGTTACAGAAAACATTAAAAGGGGACAATTTTTGTTGTTATTTTTGTTTTTAGTTTTAAGTAAAATGCCAAGACCCTCCTCTGCTGAGCTCACTGTGAGAACTAGGTTTGTATAGATGACAGATGCTAGCCAGAGGCCCCTTTGGCAATAACTCTCCCCTCAGGCTCCACGTAGGGTATAAGCATTCAAAAGATGTGCCCTAAGTGCCAACCAAACTGTCCCACTGTCATCTCTTAGACATAAAGTGACAATGTGATGAGAATGTCCATTTCTATGTTTCTGCTTGTTGCTACCTCAGATTAAATATATTTCAAAAGTAGGATATCAAAAGGAAACTACACCTGAGGGCAAAAATATTATAGAATGGCTGAGATTAGCGTTTACATACCTGGTAGACAGAGGATGATATGCAAGAAGCTCTAAGGCCCTCTGTCTCCGAATCTCAATCCCACCAGTCTGTCGCCCACCCCTGTAGTTCCCATCAATGGTGTCACTGTTTTGGATTAAGCTATTGACTCTCTCAAAGTCCCTGTTAAATGCAAATATGTTATGTGGGTCCATCCATTTGCACAAGTTAATTGACAACTTTCCCTAGAGAACCAGGAAAAGTCTAGGTCAGGGGACCAAAATGATGTATAAGAAGCAGAGGAAGGATGGGAGTGGAAGACGGGATCCTCTAAAAGTAAGAAGAAATTAGATACGCAGATTGGGAGAGACCAGAGTAGCAGAAAAGACAAAAAGGCATTTCTAAGGGAAAACGAATATATCTGAGTATTTGCTGTATGCCAGACGTTTTCATAAATACCATTCTGTTTCCTCCTCACAACTTTATGAGATAGGTATTATTATTATCACCCTCCTCATTTGGCAGTTGAGAAAACTTATTCAAATGAACACAGCTAATAAAGGTACAACCCAAAATTTGAACCCAAGTAATCTGGCTCTTATCTTCTATGATTTACCACCTTCAATTTAGATATATAACATGTGCTCAGTAAAGTGTTAAAAGAGAATTATTAATAAATAGTTCAGCTGGTCGTAAGCAAAACAGGTGAAGCATTGATCTTCTTAGAAGATTCTTGAGAACCATTAAAGGTCTCAAGAACTTTGTTAGGAAGACTTTGGAAGATGAAGAAAGGATTCCCACTGATTCCCCTCAAGGTAAGAGTTTGTTCATTTCTAGATACCGTAAGGCAGACATAACATTTGCATAGGTTTCAATAGTCTTCCACCTGTGGATAGGACTGGTCTGACCTATTATGGATTGACTACAGTGTCCAAACAAATGTGCCCTCTCCCTGGGGTCTTTTATACTCACTATCATATGACTTTATAACCTGTTCTTAATGACCCGTGCCAACGGAGATCATTTGTGGTGGGGGAAATCCCAAAGGATTAATCACTCAGACAGCATTCTATTTGGCATTGGAATGGTTTAGACGGATTTTTGGCTACAGAGCCACCTCCCTGGCAATTAATGAGTCAACCACATAGTGTTTACTGTATATAACAGCTAGGTGGGAAGAGGAGAAATGTGTCAGTCAGTGTTCTCCAGAGAAACAGAACCAGTGTGTGTGTATACCTTACATGTATGCATAGAGACAGACAGACAGACAGAGACAGAGAGTGAAGCAGAGGGAGAGAAGGAGACTTCAAGGAATTGCTTTATGTGATGTGGGGATTTGCAAGTCCAAAAACCATGGGGTAGGCTGACAGACTGGACTCTCTTGGAAAGGAGTTGTTTCCATCTCTGCAGCCTTGAGACGAACTTCAGTTTTACTCTTAAGTTCTTTCAACTAATTGGATTAGATTCTTCCACATTATCATGGGTAATCTTTTTTACTTAAAGTCAACTAATTGTAGATATTAACCATGACTACAAAATACCTCCTCAGCAGTGCCTAGATTAGTGTTTGACTGAATAACTGGGTACTATAGCCTAGCCAAGTTGACAAATAAAACTAACCATCACAGGAAGCCTAAGGGAAGTTCCAAGGAGAATTTAAAAATCAGTATCTGCTTATGGAGATAATCAAATGCTGGCCTAGAGTTCATTTGAACTCTAAGAGAAAACATCTGTAAATTTAACAGGGCGATGGACTGGATTTGAGAAGAAAGCTAACATTTATTGAGTCCCTACTATGTGCTTCACCCTTGAGTCTTTATTTCATTTACTCACTTACAATAGTAGCTAAGTGATAGATCATATTAGCCCAATTTTACTAATGAGGAAGCTGAAGCTCGTGGAAGTTAAATAACTAGCCCAGAGACACAAAGTTAACGTGGCAGAGCTGGGATTCAAACCCAGGTGTGGATGAAGCAAAAACCACATTCTTTCTACAAAGCAAGAATCCTGCCCTATCTGCTTAATCCTTCTAGAAGTAGAGAATAATTCCCAGGTTCTTGTTTGGATCGTTTATTTTATTTTTGTGTTTGCATTTGTTTTTGTTTTCGAATAAATAAGTACTTCAATTTTAAGGAGTCAAGAGCTGAGGTTTCGGTGAAGCAAATAAACTTGCCCAAGGACACAGAGTTAAATCAACATAGAATGTGAACTAGAGGAAAGGTCTCCTGACAAGTAATGTAGGATTTTCCCCACTATGCTTGCCTTAAACTGTTCCTGTATTATGAATTCAGCCTCTCTGTCTTAAACCGTAAGCCGTTTGGGTTTTCTTTTTTTAGTTCAAACCTAGATTATTTTCTAGAGCTAATGCATTTCTTCAAATCCTCTTTTTGGAAACTGCCTTAATATTACAGCTACTTGACTGAAAGAGCAACAATAAAAAATACAGTATTAGCCATCCTCTGTTACTGTCCATTTATCTTTATCTGGATGATTTCAGCAACAAGACACGATTGATAATACAATAATAATATAATAAATGTCATGTGAAGGGAGTGGTGATATAATTAAGTCTGATTCTCTATCAGGGCGTCTTATCATTGAAAAAGTGTTTTACAGAAAGATCTTTTTTAATGCAGGGAATGCTTACGTCTCTCTCCTGTGGATTAAGCTTTGAATATTAAGGAGCATCATATTGCCCTTTATCCATTTGCAAGATATAATGATAATAATTTATCATTATCTTACTTTTATATAGTATTTTATACTTCTTGAATGCTTTCAAGTACATTATCTCAAAGACATCATTATACTTAGAAGTAATGTAGAACCATCTAGTACAGAATGGACTGAAATCTGAGTCTGTTATGCTCCAGTGTAAGGGTCATGTCAGAAACCACATCAAGTGATGGACAGAGTTGGCTTCCAGGAGAGGTAGACTTGCTTTGTCAAAGATATGAAAGGAGCTGTCGGCAGAGATGGACAGGGTCCATCACAGGCTGTCTTTCAAAAGGAAACCAAGAGACATTCTAGAGGGAACCAGAAATCCTAAATCTCAGGTTCAAGTAGAATCAGGAGCCAAAGGAGGTAGCCAGATGTGGGGGGTTCAGGCATGGTATTGTTCAAGCAAATTTCACTGAACTATTTTCCTCTGCTGGTATCTTTCTCCAAATGCCATCTCAAAAACACCATCAGATTTCTGACACTATGTTTGTGACCGTGAACAAGATATTTAACCTTTTGGCTCCTTACTTTTCTTGAGTTACATTATAGGAATTTTTTTGAGGATGAATAATGCATTATATTAAAGATGCTACTGAATGTTAAATGGTCATCTTGTTATCTCTAGCATGAGGGGGAACAGTGATGTCAGATTTGGCTTTACAGAAATACATACTGTCATTTTGTTTAAGATAGTATTAAAATTGGTTTACAAATTCTGGGTGACTATCAACTGGCGATATGAAATGTTTTCTTATAAGTTTACTGGATAGTGAAAATAAGTCACCCATGGAATGAATATTTAGCTAGAGGAAACTTATAAAATAGAGAATACGAATGGATACAGTTGACTCCCGAATGAGGGAAAGGGCAGTAAATTACCTGTTTTTTATCTTTAATTTTTTTGGTTGTTTATTTGGTTGAAACTATCTTATATTTTTCTTTCTCAGCTTTGACCTCGTAGCCATCGGCGGTATCTCTGTCATCTTAATCTTTGACCGATCACCTTTCCTATCTGAGAAAAGGACACTCTGGTTGCCTTGGAATCAATTTATTGTGGTGGAGAAGGTAACCATGCAGAGAGTTGTATCAGACCCACCATCCTGCGATATCTCCAACTTTATCAGCCCAAACCCTATTGTGCTTCCTTCACCACTCACATCATTTGGAGGGTCCTGTCCAGAGAGGGGAACTATTGTCCCTGAGCTGCAGGTAGGTACATTGGCCTTTGAATGCATAAAATCATCATATCCTGGGGTGGTCAACAACGTATAATGGCTAGATTCCTTTTTCTAGTAGTACTGCCAGCCCTATAATGTGCTGCCCTTCATTTGTCAAGAGAAATCTTCAAATATAGTCTCTCTGGCACACATTTGCAAGGTGATTGGCCAGGGCTGTCGGGCACTATCTGTGGCCATGAGACAAAGCGAGATGAAGTAGCTGTCATGAGAATTAAACCCCAAACCTTGACCTAGTGAACACTCTGCTCTAAAGAACAAAGCTAGCTGGCTAAATAGTGATAACAGTATAATCAATGAGGTGGGACCATTTGTTGTTCTGAAATTAAACCTTCTTAAGAAATCTAATTTTCTTCCATTGTCTAGTTTGCATCTATTGTCATTGTTCTTAGAAGTCATGACAACTCCTCTTGGTTAGCTGTGTTTAGTAAAGGGAGTTTTCAAGCCTATGGGTTTTGCTTAAAGCTTTGCTTTTGAGCGTTCAAGCCTTATAGTCGGAGGAAGACATATTTTTGAACCTTAATATTTTCAGATCCCTGAGAATTTTTCTTTATTGAGCACTTAATATTTTCATTTAAATATTAAGCCATTTAAACATCCATAGTACAATTCTCTTACCACATTATAGAAACGTTTTAATGATAGTTAAATGTGAAAGCCACCAAAATGGACTCATAGATGTACAAATCCAGAACTCAAGAAGTATACTCAAGAAGAGGTAAGGGCCAGCCCCAGTGGCCTAGTAGTTGAGTTCAGCATGCTCTGCTTCAGTGGCCTGGGTCCGGTTCCCAGGCATGGACCTACACTGCTCAGTTAGCAACCATGCTGTGCTGGCAGCCCACATACTGAAAAACAGAGGAAGACTGGCATGGATGTTAGCTCAGGACGAACCTTCCTCAGCAAAAAAAAAATGAAGAACAGGTAAATAGACATTCCAAGACTGAATTGTTTTTTCTTCTATCACAGCATCCTCACCAACTATTAGCAGTGCCCAGAGGGTACCACTTATGAAAGGCTCACAAAAAAAATAGTGCTCTGCAGGAAAAGGAGTTTGATGAGTTGCTATTTCTGTCTTTTCCATTGTTTTTCCTTAGAAACGAAGAAAAAACAAGACAGTATTTGAGTACATTTGCCTAGTACACCAATCCCTTCACAGATGTCATTAGGAAGTATGGCTCTCTTTCAACACGAAAGTTTTCAAACTGATCTAGGATTGCACGTTTCCGTAGAGAAATTAAATTCTAAGGTTGTAAATGTCGTGCTATCCTTCACCATTGTACTTCTGCCGTTATCTAGAAACACAGGGCCTATGTGCAGCTTTGGTATCAAATAGCTAATGTAGAGTGAGAAAAAATGGGCAAAAAATAGACAAAAGGGATCCCTGCCCTCAGAAAGAGAAGAATGACAATATGAAATGCCAGATGTTTGACAGTCAGTTCTACTATGTGTACTAGTTTGGAAAAGGAAGAAAAGACGTTTTGAGCTAGAAATGAATGAAGGCTCAAAAATATCCACACTATCCATGTCACCTTAAATGTATTGAACAGGATGGACTCTTTCTTCAGCTGTATTTTGAAAGTTGAAGTTGAAAGGCACAGAACACAAGATTTAGTTTAAGTGACCACTTTTGGTTGTTTAACTCCGTCTGCACTGATAAACAAATACATAATAGCAATTAATTAAAGAAGCCAAGTAGTATTTTCACTCTGGGACAAACGTTTAGTATAGAATTTGCAGAGGAGTTAATGGGAGTTATTTGCTTCTCAGTCACAAGTGCCAACTTGGAAAAACTTGCTCGCATCTATTGGTATATCCAGGCACAGAGAAATATGTAAGCAAAATTTGATTAAAAATTTGGCCCTTGGTGTCATTCCAAACCTCCAAAGAAGACAAGTTTGATGGCATCAGTAAAGATTAATTCTAGAAAATCCATAATCTCTGTCATAAAATATCACTTGCTGGGCCTGCTTCCGGAGTCCTTCCTCTTAGAAAACCTAGCCTGAATGAGGATTACAGCAATGGTTTTGTGATATATGACAATACACAAAACAAGATTTTGTGTATGTATATATAAGAAAAAGATTCCTTAAAGAGCCCATAGCGCTGAAATGCTTGACATTCAGCAGTGTGATCTTTTCCAACTTCTAGTAAGCAATTTTTGAAACACTGCTGAAAAACTGAAGTTGTTCTTTTCACAGTCTTTCCTGGCAGGGAAAAAAGGAGAGCAGTCCTCAGGGCTGGCTGGATGTCTTGTCCCTCTGCAGATTCGGTACAAAATTTGAAACCTATGGTCACGCAGCCTCACAAAGATTCTAGAACAATTGACTTGCCATCTATAGATCCCTTTAAGCTCTCTCCTTTGGTGTGTTTCTAAGACAACAAAGCATGCAGTATCCTCATCTACCTGTAAACATTGGTAAGAGCCAATTTGGCTTTTTTTCTTTCAGGTTGTACAGGAGGAGATCCCCATTCCTTCCAGCTTTGTGAGGCTAAGTTACCTGAGCAGCCGCACCCCCGGGTATAAAACCCTGCTACGGATCCTTCTGACACATTCAACCATTCCCATGGGGATGATAAAAGTACACCTCACAGTAGCTGTGGAAGGGCGACTCACACAGAAGTGGTTTCCTGCTGCAGTTAATCTCGTCTACACATTTGCTTGGAACAAGACCGACATCTACGGACAGAAGGTTTGGGGCCTGGCAGAGGCTTTGGGTATGTTGAAACAATTCTATGTAAACAGCAGTATTCTGTTCACAAAACAGAAAGTACTAGCTGCATATTAATTTGTATTTGGAATAATTAGGGATTTTCTTCTATTTAAAGGATCTACGGCATTTTTAAACATTCCCTTTGCGCCTGTTTAGATTTCCCTTTTGACACATTTTTGCTTCAGAATGATTTTAGTTCCCCTTTCACGGTGACTGCATGCCAGTGGAATCATGCACTATCTGACTTGTAACTGTCTCCAGAGCTGAATATTGCCTTCTAACTGTGACCTTTGGTGTGGCGTTCTTTGGGCCATGTTTTTGGATTTGACATTTAGGCTGTCATTTCCACTTAGAAACTACAAAATTTTAACTTATAAGGATCTGCACTTATTATCTTTTATGTCTAAGATGGTTAAACTCCATTAACTTGTTACTTTGGTAGGTTAAATAAAAAAATCACCCTGCCTCCCTAGTCCTTTTGATTTTCTGTTATCTCAAGGCTTAAAACCTAGAATCTTATAGATAGCAGGGACCTTAAGAGGTCCTTCGGGCCTATAGTTTTCAGATATTTAATTCTTTCAGACAAATGACATTTTTAGAAAATGAGACTGAGACAGCTTTGCCAACTTTTTATTTTGCCAAGTAAGAATATTTTAAAAAGGAAAAAAACCCCTACAATCTACTATTGCCTGCCGCTACCATAATTTCATAAAGGAGGGGTACTTTAACACTAAAAAAAGGAATAGTCTGTCTTGAGAAATAACAGTAAGCAGTCTAATACTGACACACAGACAGACAGACACACACACACACACACATACACACACACCCCACTGTCTCTTTCTCTCACTCTGTAGGAAACAGCAAAAACTTCCTAAGGGACCTGACACAGGTCTGTGGAACCGCAGCTGGCAGCCATTGGTTCTTGTCCCTTCAGGCGGTACCTCATGGAAACCACCCTTGGACAGATGCGAAGACTATTTTTAAAGTTCTCTAGAGGAGATGTTTTCATATCGTCCCTTGGAAGTGTCTATCATGATACCACTTCCATATAACTGACCTATATTTCTTAGACTACAGTGTATCAATTTCTTCTCTTTCTTTCCAGAGGAAAATATATAGAGCGGGGAAAAAAAAAGACTGGGTGACTCTTCTTTTCCAAGGAGACATTCATATATTTAAATAATTAATTCATCTCTGTTGAACTTTATTAGAATACAAGAAACATACAGCAGTTCAGATTTCCTCAATTAGTGGGGAATTATTGTAAAGACACATGGGAAAGTAAGAAAGAACAAGAAAAGGCATCGGCAGCCTCACAAGGAAGCCTCACCAAACTGCAGCCTTGCCCAAGATACCTCATAGTTCTAAAAAGCCAGCATCGGCTCTGTCAACTTAGCCATGGCTCTAGTTGCCCCCTCTGCAGCAAGAGTCCACTGCTTCCCACAATGGTGACTCCGCCATATTGATAACTAAGCTCATCACTTCTCCTGCCATACTAACTACCCTCCTTTACTCTCAGCTCTTCAAACCCCACAGCCTGGTGATTTGCTCTGTATCTTGCATTCAGATTCCTCATAAAGAGAATATCAGATTGTGTCAGCCAGTCACCATACAGTAGAGAACACTCCTATAAGGCAGAGCTTTACCGTTAGACTGACTACCACCGAGGTTGCTGGTCAGCCTGTGGAGTCCTGCGCAATCCCTATTCCAGTGAGTGTAGTGGTTGAGAGAACAACTGTGGAGTCAGACTCCCTCCTAGGGTTCAGATCATCCCCTCTCTATTTACTAGCTGTGCAACATCAGGTAAATTACTTAATCTCCAACTTCCACAGTTTCTCCATCTATAAAATGGGTGTCATAAAGAGAAGGTTACTCCTAGGTTATTATGATATGAGGATTAAATGATGTGAGTAATGTAAAGTGCTTCACTCATGGTAAGCACTCAACAAATGTTGGCTATTGGTATTGTTTTTTTCAATTTTGCTGTCAACAGTGTATTGGGATCACAAGGTATAAAGCATGGAGCCCATGCGGGTGTTCATTGCCTCAGCTTCTCTAAGAAGGGAGCTGTGGGTATAATATAACAGATAGGCCCTCTATGTTAGTTATTCTCCATTTGCCCTCCCTGCCTGCCCTGCCCCACACACAATCTCTTCCCTGTCCTTCTCTGTGCTCTGAGAGCCTGGCTTCTGGGCCGCATTGCCTGGACTCCTTTGCTATCTGGCTTCCCTTTTGATTTGGTCAATGGGTGGCACTATCCAGAGTCTGCAGCGTGGAGTGAAAAAGAGGTCAGGGTGTTTATCCCTCTCCCTGCTTCACTGCAGTCCTGGCGGTGACTACATTAGAAGGTGGCCGCTTCTGTCAAGTAGCCCCCCCAAATCCCCAAATCTCTCTCTGGCCTTCTGTATCATCCTTCCCTCGCCTTGCCCCTGCAAGCCAGGAAGGCTTCCCAGTGTTGCCAGTCCCTGGGTGGGTCATCATCCTTGTCAATTCCCTTAACCCTGCTCATGCCTCTGTAAATAGCTCCTTCATTCAGTTCTCTGCAGTGAATACTTGTGAGTGTGACATCTGAGTCCGGCTGGGGCCCTGATTGATGCGTGTTCAAAGCCTCGTATTCTCTTCTCTAGGATATTATCCTAGAGCCTTTGCTTCACTAGAATAATCTAAAATTCCTTTAACAGTTCTCCATAGGACTTTGTTTTCCAATTCTTTGTGACCCTCCTTAGAACCCCTGCCAAACTGTTAGTTTTTTGTTTTGGGAGTTTTTTTTTACTTTTTTCTTAAGTCGTGACACTTAACAATTTACCCAATATTCTGATGAAGAACTGACCAGGACGGTATCTTGTAGTCATTTCTTGCTAAGGTTCACATAAATGCAATTCAATCTTACTTTTTTTTTAAATAACAGCTTTATTGAGATATAATTCACATGCCATAAAGTTCACCCACTTAAAGTATATAATTCAGTGGGTTTTAGTACTTTTACAGGGTTATACAACCATCGCCAACATCTAATTCCAGAACGTTTTCATCATCACCCCACAAAGTAACCCCGCTAACAGTCGCTCTTCACTCCTCCTCCCCTCCAGGCCCTGGAAACCACCAATCTACTTTCTATCTCCATGGATTTACCTATTCTGAATATTTTAAACAAATAGAGTCATACGATATGTGGTCTTTTGTATCTGGCTTCTTTCACACGGCATAGTGTTTCCAAAGTTCATTCATGTCATAGCGTGTATCAGTACTTCGTTCCTTTTTATGACTGAATAATATTGTATTGTGTGAATACACGACATTTTGTTTGTCCATTCATCAACCAGTGGATGTTTGAGTTGTTTCCACCTTTTGGCTATTGTGGATAGTGCTGCTATGAACACTTGTATTCAAGTATTTCTTTGGATATCTGTTTTCAGTTCTTTCAGGAATATACCTGGAAGTGGAATTGTTGGGTCATATGGTAATTCTGTTTGACTTGTGGAGGAAACACCAAACTGTTCTCCACAGTGGCTGCACCATTTTATCAACCTCACTTTATGTCTAAATATGTTATATCTCTTCCTTTTAAATACCTCTAGTGCTAAAGATTCTAAAATTGTCTCCTTGTGGTTAAGCACTCTTAATGACTTAGCTTCTAATATGTCCATGGATGATTGAATAAACAACTCAAACATGAAGAAAAGCAAAGACTTTCTAGTATACACCCCCGTGATGAAGCCTGCACTCCTATAGTTTTCCTGTGGGTGTTGGTTTACTTCCTATTTCTACGATTATGTTCCTGGTTGAAACTTCCTCAAACATTCTGACTATAATATGGCCTTAATTAAAATGCTAAAATATGTGTTGTTGGTTCCTTTTTAAAGCTAATAACAGTAATAAAAGCAAGAAACAATTGACCCACTCAGAAATATCCAAAGAGAGAAGAAGAAAAATGTTCCTCGTGGTGTTTTATGTGCACTTAAGGGACAGATTTTTGTGGGGTAGCAAAAGAAAACTGGCAAGGATCCCAAGGAAAAGAGCCAAAATAATTTTAAGTGTGGTACCTAAGATGGAATATGGATTACTCTCCTTGTAGGAAATGTCCCTGATATCTTAATCATGGTTAAAGGGATTTTATTTGCTACCTAGTCCCCATTACCATCTCCATGGAGAGTCAGAGAACTTTCTTGACAGTGGTAAAGCATTAGAACAGGTGGTAGAATAACTTGGAGAATCTACTTCTCTGAAGATGGATTGTGAGCACCTTCAGAATACAACGGGCAATAAATTGTTCAGGTGATGAATGAATGGGAACAAAGGGATGTTACCATTGAGCTCATACCTTAATAGATACAAATGAATCTAAACAAACAAAGAAGAAAGCATTTAGTTGTACTCCTAGCCATATTTTATAATCACTTAATGGATGTGAGACGAAAGAGACTAAATTTTGCACCAGATATTAACAATGGTGCTATATGTGACACTTCTCAGGTTTGCTTCAGATTCAGAAAGCTTAGTGTAGCCTTTTGGTAGGCAGAAGAATAGCCACCACCCGCTTCAAAGATGTTCGTCCCTGGAACTTGTGAACATATTCTGTTACATGGCAAAAGATAAGTAAGGTTACAAATAGCTGACCTTGAGATGGGATGATTATCCTGGATTATCTGGGTGGGCCCAATGTCATCGCGAGATTCCTTAAAAGTGGAAGAGAGAGGCAGAAGGGAAGGTCAGAGTTAGAGGAAAATATAACTATCAAAGAAAGGCACAGCAAGATGCGACATTGCTGGCTTTGAAGATGGGGGAAGAGAGCCAGGAAGCAAAGAATGTGGGCCTCTAGAAGCTGGAAAAGTCAGGGAAATGGATTTTCCCTTAGAGTCTCTGGCCTGCTGCCACCTTGATTTTAGTTCAGTGAGACCCATTTCAGACTTCTGACCTCCTTAACTGTAAGATGATAAATCTGTCTTGTTTGAAGCCTTTAAGTTTGTGGTAATTTGTTACAACAGCAATAGGAAGCAAACCTTGACCAGTGTTCATACAGTCTGAGTTATTGCAAGGATTTTGGTTAAAACTATGGCTGGAAAGGTCTCCCACTCTTCTTCCTCCCCATGCCACTTAAATACGAACCTCTGCCCCCCCATTTCTGGGTGATAGAGAAAGAGGAGGTCAGAGTTAAACAGGCTGAGATTGAAGTGATGGCGAATATCTAAGTTGAGATGTGGGATTCTTGTTTCCCACATAGCTCAGCTGTGGGGAACTGGTATGATCTCTAAGGGCTAGAGTGTTGCCAAAGAAGAATAGATTGTTGAGAGACAACCAAAATGAGAAAAAGGGTGCTTGAGATCCTAGGATATCCCACCATTTTTCACCATTTTTTTGTAATGAAACAGACTTTGCAACTGGAGGTGTAATACCAAAGTGAATAAATTACCAGCAGAGGTTGTGTAAACTACTTCCTTGGAGAAGTATCAATGGCAACTGATAAAATTGATCAATCCAAGTACAATATTGATCAAGTGGAAGAAGAGTAAAACCACCTGCAGGGCTGCAGTACAAAAACCACAATCACTAGTTCATCTGACGTAGGATTTTGTTGTCTGATACACAGACAAGACTCCCCTGCTGAAAACTCCATGTGAGCATTTGAAATAATTTGGCCTTAAGACTTTATTCTCTGGCACTAAATAAGGTGTGATGTCTGGAAATCATTGTATATTATTTAGTTTCTTTCCCAACTCTGCTGCTTGCAAAATAATGCAAAAAAAAAAAAATCATTATTGTTAAGTTCACGATGTTGTTAAAATTCTAGAGACGGCTTATTTAATTTGACAAACTGGCTTGTTCAGGGGCTCTGATCTGCATCCATTATATGAATTTTGTCAAAGTAATTCCCTATGTCCGCCTGTGTCCGCATACATTATCAATATGTAATGATGCATTCTGCCTGGTCTTCATTTTAATTAAATTAAATTGCAGCGGTTTGAAGTCCTGGAAGTTCAGGAAATCAGCCATCTGCCTTTAGTAGCACTGCTATAAACAATTCTATTTTTCTTCAAGGTTATTGGCAACAACAATTGCATAATTATTTAGTACAGTAGTTTGGCAAGAAAGAGTGGTGTTTCAGGGAGAACTAGACTTCCTAAAGGTTCACGACGCATAGGAGTCTGTGTAAATTGTGTTAGAGGGAAACAGGAGAACATTAATAGTAATAGGTGCTAAGCTACGGTTGCTTTGTGCACACAAAACATCCCCGAGAACGATGCTTTAGTGTTCATAAATTTCCCTTCAGTAAAACCTAAGCAGGCTGGGCAGCCACCAAAATAGCATCCACTGAATATTTTAATAATAAATGGGTAGTGCTTTACAATTTGCAAGGTACTTTCACATACTTCATCTCATTTTAACCCTTCTAACTTTCCTGCCTGGCAGGCATGGCATGATTAATATGATCTTCATTTTACAGAGGGGGAAACTGAGGTTCAGAAAGAGCAAGTGACTTGCCTAAAGTCCTGTCCAGAGCTAGGATTCCCACTCGGGTCTCCCAGTCCTGAGTTCTGTATGCCTTTCACCACTGACTCTCTTCACTAAAGTAACCAACCCACCTTACCGAGTACACAATTCAACGCCCCAGTGGCTTTCTGTCAAAGAAGCTGGCAGAGATAATAATCTTTCATCATTTCTCTCCACTCATGAATTCATAATCGTTAACTGAGAGCACGGCTGTTTTATCCATTCAGCTTTATAGGCACAGCACCAAGGATATGAGTTTTTCAAGGATCTACAAAAATGTTTGCAACATGAAAAATAAATTTATTAGCACCAAAAGAACCTCAGAAAATCAACATTAATAAGTGCTTAAACAAATATCTGCAAAATGGAGCATTATGTCAGCTGCAACTCAATTTTCAGACTTACATATGAAATATGTTTAATGTTAGATATGGGTTGTGGGTTGTATCCATTTTAATATGTCTGATAAGATGTAAGATGGGACCTCCAAAAGTAAGAGTGCCTGGAGCTTACCGGGGTTTTTAAATGACCCTGAGTGATAGTCTGGTAAGCAAGCAGTGTGTGCCCACTTCGAACTGCTGGTCACACCCATTAGTAGATTATGAAATCCATTTGATGAGTCACACAGTATTTTCTTTAACGGAATAAAAGTGAACCTAATAGAATAGAATACAAATTTTCAGAATGTAAAGCTATTAAGAGAGTATTGTTTTGGAAAACTCTGTTTCAATTATATGTGTGTGTACGTGTATCTATCTCCCCATGGGTCACAATTAAATGACTTTCAGGCATAAGCATTTGACAGTCTTTGGTAAGATGATATAGTCAAGAGACAGAAGCGTTAAATGATTTACCAAACCATACGACTTATTTTCTAAATCAGCATTTAGGACTGTTCTTGCCTCCCAGTCTCCTCTACCAATCCATCTCAGAGCATTATGGAGATATCTCTTCAAGATTGGGTGACCATACAATTTATCATTCAAACTAAGATGCTCATGAGAGTAAAAGGGAATGCTGTTAATAATAACATAACTGGATACTGTTTTTGGCCAACCGAGATACACGATCCTTCTACTTCAAGACTATCTCTAGCTTCCAATCCTTCTCTCTTAAATTCAGGGCAAATAAAAGGTTATTTATTTAGCACTTCCGAATTTTGAATTTTTCCCTGAAGAGTTGTGATCTAGCATAGTGGAAAAAAGCACTTTGCTAAAAAATCACTGGGTTTGAGCTCTGCTTCTGCCATTTACTAGCCAGATGACCTTGGACTAGTCACTGCACCTCTCTGCGTCTATCATCTTATCTATCAAATGGGAGTATATATATCTTCCTCGTGAGTTTTTGTGAGTCTTCAAATTAGATAATATACACAAAATTGTATTTAACTTTTACGTGTTATGCAAATGTAAGGTGATATAATTTTAAGGAGGCTATGGATAAAAGTTCCAGAAGGTAGGTAACCCTTCAGAGTATGGCCTCTCTCACATGACAGATTATCCTGGCCTGGGTAATATCTGCTGTATCCGCACCGCTTAGCAGGTCACTTGCCTGCCACACAGAGCAGCCCAGGGAAGGTTTGCTGAGTCATTAAACAGCAGCACCTTTCTTTCAATTACAATATTGCATCCCTTTTACTCATCACATTGTTTCAAAGGATAACAAGTCCATTTTCAAGGTGAATCTATTTTCTAAAATCTCCCCAAAGAAAAATGCCTAAACACTGCTAGAGGATACTAGTCTTGTTTTGTTTTGTACTGGATCGGGGAGAAGGGGAAGGGGTTGTTCTGCATCAGTTTTTGATTCACTAGAGAGAAACTGACTCTCTAGCCATCCTGACCTTCTTTAAATCCCCCGAGACACCAAGCCTCAAAACCCTACACAGATGCTGCTGTCTCTGCCCAGACTGCTCTTCCCTAGACTTCAGGAGATAAACCCCTTCTGCATCAAGAGGCTTTTCCTTGCCTCCCCATTCCAACTTAAATTCCCTTGTTACAATCTCTCGTAATAACTCCACATTTTTCCATCATAACATTTATTACAATTTGTGTGTGTGTGTGTGTGTTATTTGTTTTGTATTTGGTTCTCTGACTTGAAGGTGAGCTCCACTGGGCAGAGGGGTGCTATCTTGTTCTATCTTGTTCATCCTCACATCCCCAGCACCTGACAATGGCAGGTCCCCATTAAATATGGCATATTTGTTGAATGACTGAACGAACAAATGAATAAGGACAGGGGCTAAGGTTGACCTGCCCAGGGAGAGGAGGGTAGTACCCAAGCACCCAAAGGCCCTCACAAATGTGGGTGTGAGCCAGTAAATAACCCTGCCTTAAGTGGCACATAGGTCATCCAGATTCCAGGTTTGCTTTTCTGCAGCTATGCTCAGACAAAGCAGCCAGAAAAAAATCTCCTAATACTAGGTTTCGGTGTACAAGACCTCTTGGCAAAAGCATTGTGTGGCTACCTCACTCCTAGATGCTTTTTACTTTTCCTACCTGTACTTTCTCTTCATCCAGCTGCCTCACTTTTAGCACTGTCATGTTTAAACCTTATTTTTGTAAACTGGTAGAGGACAGATCCTACCTAAAATATTACCAAATCAAGTCCAGTGATTCATTTAAAAGATCATAACATTATAACCAAATAGAATTTGTTTTAGGAACACTGAGATGGTTCAACATTAGGAAACCTATTGCAGTAATTCACCACCCTACTAGATTAAAAGAGGAAACTATGTGAATATCTCCATAAGTGCTGAAAGACACTTGATAAAAATTCATCACCTGATTCTGACACTCTTGGTAAGCCAGGAAAATAGATACATAAACAAAGCATTTCAGGCCACTGGGCAATGTGTCAAATTGAGAAGCCTCTGGAGTCATCCTATCATATGATAAATCACTAGAAAATAGGAAAAGGTAGAAGAAGTTCTGGGAACAGGTGCCTCTTCTCAATAGATAACATTTTATCTATATAGCCTTGGTCTCTTGCTGCCATGGCCTTCATTTGGTTCCTTAAGTCTCCTGTCTTTTGTTCTTGTTGTTTTGCATTGATCTACCATTTTAAAAGAGTGAGAAATATTTAGAGTTCTATTTAGTGATTCTTTTTCAATAAGAAGGTTTTGATTCTGTTGTTAGTTACCTTTTAAATGTCATGAAATTATTTTTAGATGTTCCTTGAGTTCATGAAGCTAACATGTAAATTTCTCACTCTGAATATCAGACTACTTTTAATTATATATTGCCTTCATAAATGCATCCATTATGAATTCTGAAGCCTTAACCTGAAACTGTTGAAAATCATCTGCTTAATCTTGTTATATTTTGCACATCAGCTTCACTGCATGGCATCTTTACCATGGCGATTTTATGTCAATCTGCTATCCCAGCCCTTATGGAGGAATGTCATAGTCACTTAATTGGGCATGAGGGGCACTGTGGCCCTCAGCCTTCTTGTAATCCCCACATCATACAAATGCTGCTCCTCTGATAAGTAGAATGAGCATTCAGTTATTTTTTCCAATGTCAAATGCCTTTGGGGGAGCAAGCTGTAGTCTTTCTTTATAAGCTGGAATGATAAAGTCTTCTTTATAAGACAGTGTAATATGTGCAAGATGACTAACAGTGAAATCAGAGGTGCAATCCTGTGACCAGAGGACAGAGTTCTCTGCAAAAGTAACAAACCTATCTTGACAACCAATGGCTCTTGGTTAAGGAACATCCCATTAATATCTCTCTGTGGAGGTGAGGGAGAGAATTCAGGAAGACAGAAATCCAGACAGAATTAAGGGTGTCACAAGGGAGGCAGTCAAGTGGTCCAGAGAAAGTATTCTGCCATATTAATTGCTCTCTTCTCAACTGCCTTCCCAATATATACACACCAGCATGGGACCACTAGACCAGCGCCTGGGCAGTATAGTCGGGACCCCCCCTTCCTCACCTATCTCAACTCACTACCAGACTAGTCTATCTTCTACAGCTCCTTTAAAATGTTGCTGAATAATTATTTTTTCCTTCCTCTTACACGATTCTTCCTAGTCGCCACTCCAGAGTGCCAGAGGCTGAATTCATGGCCTATGCTATGCTGATGATCAGATGTGATAGGCAACAGGTCACCTGGGAAATGGCAGTGGTCCACTCCGCTTTTTTAGCTGAGACTCAGCTGTCACGGCACCACGCAGAGTATAATGTCAGGGCTCAGCATTTTCAGTGCCAGCCACTGAGTAGCCCCTTTTTCCCCCATATTTAACTACATAAAAAAGAGTAGGTGTTTAGTGCATTACAGTCTACCTCCATGAGAGGAGGTCTAGCATTGGTTGCTACTGTATTTGCCAGTTCCCTGTGCATTTGGAGAGCAGCTCAACTCCGTGGGGTGAAACGTCTGCTTTCTCATAAGCCGATTGCAAGTTCCAGGATTATGTTAAAGTGGGCTGCTGTCAGAAAGAATCCTTGCCTTGTTACTCTGAGCAAGGAGCCACATACAAAAATACCCTGACACACAGCCATTCTCATTAAAGTCAGTTGGAATTTTGGACAAGTCTTAAGTATAAATTATAACTTTATTAGCTCATAGAGTTTTCTCAGGAGTTAGTAAATCTAATAAAAATTAGAGGGAACTTATTAAGTGCCTGCCTTGTTGCTATTTGCTATGGTTAGGGGAAAAAAGTAATATAATTGCGGGGTTTGCAGCCAACGCACTTTTTTGTTGTGGACTAGAGAGCAATTCAGAGAGCAGATATGAGGAGGTGAAAAGAGTATGTCTCATTACCATTGCACTGAGAACACTTTAATTGATACTTTAGATAAGCGTTTCCTGCTACAGAGTTGGGAGGATCTTTAACTGTTACTGAGAGGGAAAAATCAGGCTCCAAACCACCATCGGAGGTCACCAGGGCACACTACTTATTTGCAAAACTGCACAATCACTTTCCGGAGCAGGGATTCTGGGGGAGCTCATCAGACTTACCAGGTACACAAGGCAGATCCTGGCAATGGCAGGGAAGGAGATGATGGCTTTAAGGGAACTTGTAATCATCATCGTTGTGATTATTTATTAATCAAGACTTTTAACTGTTGGCGAGAGAAGCAGGAACTGTGTTATCCCACATACCAACATGGCCCTAAGTATGCTTTCTCATCACCTGATTATTCCAACAGGAGATATAATGCTCTCCTTGGCTTTTGGGTTCGATCCCCAACTTGAACTAATCACATGCAATCTGGAAAGAACATACTGTAGAATCATAGGGTGTTAGCACTAAAGGGGAATTATAAGAATTATCTAGTATGGAGGTCTTTGATCTGAGATCTGTATTTGGACTTCAGAAGGTCAGTGAACCCTGTGGAATTATATACAAAATTTTGTGTGTCTATGCATTTTTCTAGGAAGAAGATCCATAACTTTCATCAGATTCAAAATAAAAGGTTCCCTGACCTGAAAGGGTCTAAGAACCACCAATGCCAGTCCACCCTCCACCCCACCTCCGCACCACTTTGTTGCCAATGAGGAGATAACTTTCAGAGATGGAGAATAATTTGCCCAACAGCTAGTTTTAATGGCAAATCCAAGAGTTGAAGTCTTTTCTGACTCGAAGTCTAAAAGCAAATCTTTCCACCATACCGGAGTTGTTTTAGCAAGTACCGGGGCTATGATAAGATATCAAGGAGTTGTTGACAGCAATGATTTCTGCCACTAGTGTAACCTGAACTAGATTACCTTTGAGATCCCTTTCATCCCTGAAATTCTGTGTTTCCATCCGCCTTAATGGAGAACAGCATTGACACAGATGATGTGAAGCTAATTTCCATTTAGAAATTATTTCCGTTTTATGATTAGTCTTTCCCACTGCCTCATTGATCTCCCTTGCTAATAATGCTTGGTTAGAGCTAATACTAAAATGAGTTTGCATTCTATGAGTTTTCACCAGCTGATGGCAGGGTAGAAAGGCATCCCCATCAGGACCAACTACACGATTTGCAGGGCCCAGTGTCAAATGAAAATACAGAGCCTATTGTTAAAAAATTATTAAGGATTTCAAGACGGTGACAGTAGAGAGCATTAAACTAAGTGTGGGGCCCTTCTAAGCATGGGCGCCTGTGCAACTGCACAGGTCACACACCCTGAAGATAGCCCTGATCCTTATTAAAGCTTTGGTGGAGTGGGGGACAAAGAGAAGCCAGCCTGTGATTGAAAATTGGCCAAGGTGATCCACAAACTTAGAGTTGTATATTCATAATCATAAGGACTTTTTGGCTTATCTGTGCATGTGCTCACACACACACACATTCATATGCGCACATAAATCAATTCGACTAAAATTACCATCTTTTCTCTTCACCTAATGCCAAAAACCAAAACTAATTTGCTTTAATTTTTCATCTTATTGTGCTGGCATTGTTTAAACAAACATATTCATTCCAGTTTTCACAACCAAATGACAAAAGAAGGAATGAGTTCTCCAGGGGCATCTAAAGAGTCAGGTAGAGGCAGGTACTCGAAAGCAATGGCAGACAACCAGCTAGGGATGTTTTAAGCTGCCAGAAATGGAGAAAGCAGCTTCAGGGTATGCAGCGTAATGAGCCAGTGCTCTCAGGCTTAGGACATTATGAGGAGAGAAAGCATTTTAATTCAAGAATCAGGAATCAGGGGTTCCAACAGGTAAGCAGGTTTACCAACTGAGAAAACGGCTGGGACTTGGTATACTTGAGCTATACATATTTCAGTAGAGCAGAGGCACCCAAGCCACCACATTCCACACTTCCCATTTTAGTGGCATACCAGGGTTCTGAGTTTAATGCACAACATCTGTGCTTCATAAGAGTTGAAGCCAAATGCTGGGTGATGTCCCATTGGTTAACTATATGCAGAAACCAAAGTATAATGTGCATAAGGTGGAATTTACTCTTGCAGAGCATGCAGTACTCTAAGCAAACTCAGGCTTCTCGGCAAACTAAAGGCCAGTTAGCACAAGAGAAAATATAAATTGGGCAAATCGATTTTTATTACTCTCATGTGTAGTCAGTTGTTGTATGAGTGACCCAGTACTCCAAAGTCAGCTTCCTAAGTGCATTTTGCACTCGAGAGAGATAAGAAAGCAGCCCTCCCTGCACTTCTCCAACGAAGGTAAAGAAAGAAGTTACATCACCAGAGCTTAAGCCTTCAGAGGACTTACTCCTTCAGCTTTACAACACAGCCTCCAACCCAAAAGCCCACACTAAAGTTTAATGTCCATAAGCATATGGTACCTACCTAATGACAGCACTCATTCACCCACTCATTCATATATTTATCCAATGTGCACTGACTGCTCGCTTTTGGACGTCCAATGCTATGCTAACTGCTACGCTGTACTGTGCTAGGTGAAAGGTATTTGTAGTCAAATTTCAACCCAAATCAGAATTCAGTAGCAAGTGCAATATTCACAGAATTATCAACCAGTGTAAAAAAGGAAGGAAGTATTTTAAAATTTTCTAATGTGTTATTAACTCCTTGTTTGCAGTATCTGTGGGGTATGAATATGAAATGTGCCCTGACTTTATTCTCTGGGAGAAAAGGACAGTCATCTTACAAGGTTTTGAGATGGATGCTTCTAACCTAGGAGGTTGGTCGTTGAATAAGCATCATATTTTGAATCCTCAAAGTGGTAAGCAGCTTTTTAAATATTTATTAATACTGTTTTCTAATGCTGTATACATATGTAATACATATTCATTGCAGAAAATTTAGAAAAGTACAAGGATAAAATTACCTGTAAGTCCACCACCTCGAGATGACCACATTAGTATAGTTCTTTTCGAATATGATAATCTGATTTTGAATTTGTGCTGGTATACTGAGACCGCTTGATCACAAAGTTATATAAAACTGGGTTTTTAAGAATCATCTTCGGGGCCAGCCCCAGGGCCGAGTGGTTAAGTTTGCACGCTCTGCTTCAGCGGCCCAGGGTTTCACAGTTCAGATCCTGGGTGTGGACATGACACCACTCATCAGGCCACATTGAGGCAGTGTCACACATGCCACAACTAAAAGGACCCACAACTAAAATATACAACTATGTACTGGGGGGATTTGGGGAGAAAACGCAAGGAAAAAAAAGAATCATCTTCATTATTGCTCTATCCTAAGTGATTAACCAGTTTCTCTGACATTGTAACCAACTTTTAAAAAGTGGAAAAATAATTGCCATATATCATATAATCTAAGACACCGTAAATTATAAGTACTCCATTATTTTATGGAAAATGCTGCCAATTAAACTATGACATGCATTGATTGCAGGATATATACTTATTTCAGAGATGTTAAAATGTGTGCCTTAGAATTAATGAATCTTCAATGTGATGCAGTTTTCAAAGGGCTTTAGTGAACTCTGTCCCATTTTAAACACAACAACCCTGCAGTGAGGCATTAACCCCATTGAAAGGGTCAGTAATCTGAGGCTTCAATGGTCACGTGACTTTCCCCAATTTGCACAGTTACTGAGTGGTAGAGCCATGTGCTCTTTCTATGCACCACGGCTGTTTGTCCACATAAGTGGCAGTATAGCCAATAAGAAGCTAGGAATAGAGTAAAAGGATAGTAATGGTAAAAGAGGAGAAGAGGTAGGAGGAAGATGGGAAGAAGTGAAAATCTGGAGAAAGAATGCAGTCCCGGACTTCACTTAGTTTCAAGTCCCATAAATCCTGGATTTAGGAAAAGAGGAAAACGTGGTGAGAACCAGGACACTCTCATCTTCAATCTTTACCTTCTTTGGATCACTTTTCCTGATGACATTTTCTCCTGGTTTGCAATTTAAATGTTAAATAAATCAGGAGAAGGGGCCACAGGTAGCTCTTGAGCCCATGCATCTCTAAGATAAACTGATTTTGCTACCTGGGTTATAAATGCTTCATCCAACTGGGAAAACACTTGGGAAACCAATCATTGGTGTTTCCATCCAGCTTTCATTTGAACATCTACTGGCAAGTTTTCACAGTAGATTTCATCATATTCCTTTTCACCTAAAGATGCAGATTCTGGGCAATCTTTAGTAGGACGTGTACTTTGGGTTATTTCCCCAGGACTGGGGCTGTGAACATATTGAGGCAGCTACACTCTTCCATCCAGCCATCCTTGTGTCCTTCTTACCTTTGTGAAACAGCTGGCTAAGGTCAGGTTACCTTGTCAGGCCATGAACTGACCAAGGCTCAGAGATCAATTTTATAATCACACCTACGATCTTACTTTGTTTGCACCACAGCTGAATCAACCAAGCCAACCAGCCGCGCGGGCTGGGAAATTTTGATTGGCAAACCTAACCAGGTTTGCTTCAATCATAGAATGAGACCACCTACCATAGTCACAGTGTGGGACCCTCACGGTAAAGGAGTCCATTGGTGTGTGCCCCCATTATACCTCCTTCTCCCCTTTCAAGGAAGACTCTAAATTCCATTTCAGATTGTTTATTTTTTTAAGAGCAAAGATTCAGCCACAGATATAAAATGTCAACTTTTTTGTTGTTGTCAAAAGGAGAATCACAGTTTTAAAAATACAAAAACGAAAGGGCAGATCCCACTTATTAAATTATTAGAGTTTTTGTTTTGATTTGAAAGAGTTTGACATTTTAAGCAGCCGTTTCTTTTCCACTCACTTTTATTGGCTTGTATGGATTGTCTCTTTCAAATGCCTGTCATTGACATTAAATACAAAGTGGGAAATGACCTCAATCGAGCCAGCCCCCAGCTGTGTGCTCCCAGTCCTATATCCTCTTACCATTTGCTTCACACAGGCGAACAAATCAGAACAGAGAGGAGCCATTCAGAAAGTTGTCCTTGGGGGGGTCCCCCTGATTTCCACAAATGGGTTCTCCCCACCCCTAATTCACCAGTAGTTTTTAAGTAATGGGTAACAAGTTATTTCTGAGAATCTTTTTAACAGCTTTATTGAAGTATAATTTAGACACCATAAAATTCACCCATTTTAAGTGTACAATTTTAGATTTGTACAGCCATCACCATAACACAGTTTTAGAATATTTTTATCACCCCAGAAAGATCCCTTGTGCTCACCCCAGTCCCGCTAACTCTGCTTTCTGTCTCTTTCTGAGAATTTTATTCTGAGAAGAAACGTTACTTTGGATGGTTTTTAAAAAGGAACATTTGTTCATTTTATCATCTCATTTGTCGGCACATTGTATTTTTAACCAAGAGCTGGTCACACTTTCCAGGAAAGAGATCTGAAGCCAGTTGTGCCAGTGCCTTTCAGCCTGACCTTGGACATGAACCCCCCCCTCCCCCCCCCGCCTTATGATGTTTTTGAAGTCTAAATCCCACCCATAAAGGCAATTTGAGAAGCAGGAACGATAAGTGTGAAGGAGCAGCATTGGGAAGACCAATCTAGAAAGCAAGGCTCTTTCCCCCTCAAGTCAGATAGTCTTCTGACTGATTAAGGCAAGAGTGACATCTTTCCAAATTCCCCCACTCCACTTCTTTCTGGAAAAAGCCTAACTGTTTAGGCACCCTGCTTTTTTGATCTGAGACAGCAGATTAGAAACAAGAATCTATCTTCCCCCAATTTTCTCTCACTAGTTAGAAAAACACTGTAATTAGATTGGATGTCTGCTGCCATTCAATTCTTCAGTTTTTCTTTGGCTCCAAAATCATTATGCAGTGGGTAGTTTCTAGTAGGCAGTGTTTTCAGACCATTTATCATTCCAGTTGAAGCAATTATATTTAACTGACAACTAACCATTGGTTGTGGAGAATTGTTTCCAAATATTATGCCATCAGACATATATCAATATATAGATGGTTCTTACTTTCACTGAGACAAAAAACACCAGGAACTTGTGTTTTTCAATATTCCTTCAAAATACATCTTCTTAGTGATCACAGAGAATGCATAGTCATTCCTTTTAAGACAAATCAGTTCCTTAAAATTATGAAAAATTTAAAATGTGTACATGAGTCATCTATTACAGAGCTAAGCTATTTGTCACGGTATACCTTTATATCAAACATATTCCCTAGTGTTTCCTGCCATTTGAGTGTTAAAAATAATTAGAAAGAACAATCCAGAGTACTAATTGGGCATTGTCATCTGTCTGAAATGGACAAAGAATTTTCCTTAACTTAGCCTCCAAGATAGGCCAGTAGTTTGTCGACAAACAGTTTTACTGGGAAGGGAAGTAAATTTCCACTGATCACACTGGCATAGCTCCCAGTTTGTGTTTATATCCTCTCAGTCAAGTCCTAAGAGAAATATGTATTGTGTCCCTTGTTGTTCATAAGTCTGAAAAATGGTTTCTTCTTTGAAATCAGCATAAAGCACCACCCACTGGCTTCCAAGGGAAATTTTTATTTCAAACTTATTTATAAGCTTCAAAAGGAGTTCTGAGCAAAGTAGCAGGAGGCTATGAGTAGTGTGTTTAAAAGTATGCTTAACTTATTACACAACAGACTTGGCTTTTTGGCAGAGAAAAGTAAAACTCAGGGGAGAAAATGTGCAGTAGGCCCCATCCAGGCAGGTTTCTTTGTTGACTGTAAACAAGACACCCAATCCTTAACAGGAAGTTGGCCTTCATATAAATAATGTGTGTTGTCCTAGGATCATTTGATTCTGTTTTCAAAATGAGCATGTGTGGCAGAATAAACTGGAAGGGAGGCAGCAGTAATTGATCAAGATTTCCAGGAGCATAAACAAAATATTTTCAAAGCAACCTTTTGCAGAAGAATTGGTGTTAAATCATTGTTGCTAGATGGTATGCCCTGGTTGTATGTAATGGAAGGTTAAACAGATTCTTGAAATAACAAAAACACCCTTCAAAATGATCTATTTTTCCCGGGCAATACAAAAGGGGCTTGCCCATTTTTGTTTTGATTGCTTCAGCTTTAAACAGGAATGGTAATTTCAGTACACAGGCACTTTAGTACCTTGCATGAAAGCAAGACATCAATTGTTGAGATGTAATCAGAAAGTACATTGCCTTATGTTTTATTTCCTTTAATCATTCTTCTTCTTTGATGGAGTGCTGGGCTTTCTAATAGAAAAGGGGAGTTTTAGAGTTGCAGGCTTAGAAGAATGGTTTAGAATAGCCATCTTTAGTTTTTAAATTGCCAGGAGCCTGGTAATAACATGTCATTTTGAAGGTAATTGTTAACTATACCGTTATATTGATATAAAAAAATGGAGATCTACCTGTGAAAATAGATGTTAATAGCAAATCTGGTATTTCCAAGCCAATAATTGGAAATATTTTTGAATGATGTACCCTATAGTGCATTGCGGAAATACTGACATGCTAAACAGTATGTTTCCTCATTTATTAGAGAACATATCATAGTCTCATTGGTAGGATATTCAGCTAGTGATCATCAGGAGATTTCTTTTCAATGATCTTGTTCAACTGTCATTCCAGTTCTCATTCGCTTCCTCCCAATTCATTTAAATTGCAATATTGATCACACTGCAATTAAGTGTTTTTTGGGAAATGAAATTCAGTCCTATTAATCTTACTTAATTAACTATTCTAAGTCTTAAGAAATTTTTTTTGCTGCCTGAAAGAGTTATTAATAAAGTTAATAAGAAAGTAGTGATCCTCAAGATCATAGTTCTGCAATAAAAGATTTTTGTTGATAACTCATAGCTACTCCAGCAGATCATATGTTGAAAAAACAGCCCGAAATCACCTCGGGAGGGAAAGTAAAACTACTTAGATTTGAAATACAAAGGCTATATGATGTACAGGATTTCTCTTTCCCGGAAGGTCCCTTCCAAGTACATGTTTGGTGCCATAGTGTTGTGCATGTTTTACCCTCTTAATTATTTTTGCCGGCAATGTTCCTATTTCAGAGTGACCAATAGCTTCTATTGTAGTACTGTGTGACCAAGAGTTGGAAGAAAACTGAGGAAGACGTTTCAGGAAATGTTAAGGGAGAGTAACAGGCAGTCTGAGGAGATAGATAGCAGGGGTCATGGGAGAAGAAAATAAGACCGTGCAGCATAACTGCAGTCATTCATTGTTGTCAGTTACTTCAGTCTGACACGTTGGCAGGCCTCCTCCCAACATGGTTGTTTTACTTGCCCTGGCTCATTCTGGGTAGACTTGAGCTATTTAGCGCAGCAGTACTTGTTTCTCGGATTTTCTGCCCAGGCTCAGCAGGTTTGCGAAATCATTGGGATTTGGACAAGGAAATTACAAGAGGCTCAAAGCCTATTTCCAACACTTACTGAGCGCTTAGAATGACTTGGCCACAGAGGTTGGCACTAAAATGCAGAAAGGAGTAAGACAGAGGGTCTGCCTTCATGGAGCTCATGTTCTAATGGGAAAGATAGAGAAGTAATGAAAACTGTATCATACAATGGAATAAGTGTTTTAATAGAGCTATGGAAAACAAACTGGGAGCGCAGAGGAGGGAGTAACTAATCTGCCTGCACAGAGCATAGGGGAAGGAGTGAGCTGAGCTTTGAAGGATGGGTAAGAGTTGCCCAAGCAGCCAAGATGAGAAGGCATTCAGGATAGAGGGAATAGCATGTACAAAAGCAGAGAGGAATGGAAGTATGTGAAAGTAATTGTAAATAGTTTGCTATAGAGGCAAATGAGAGGGGAGACTGAAGAAGTAGGCAAGGATCAAATCATGAAGGACTTTGTATGCCTTAATAATAAGGAATGTGTCCCTTATCCCATAGGGAATATGGAGCTATTGAAAGGTTTTAAGTCACACATTGAATAATCTCTATGGCAGGAGTGTGGACGGTGGTTTGGAGATAATAGGTACGCCTAGAGACCAGGAGACCAAGAAGTTAAGAAAAACTAAACTAAAACAGTAGTAGTAGGAATGGAGACAATGAAACTGGTTCAACATATTTTAGGAGATATGATCAATGGGAGTTTAGTAATTAATTAGGTTTAGAGAATGAGGAAAAGAAGAGCTATGATGATGCCCACCATTTTCAACGTGGGTAAATACAAGCATGATGATACCATGCATAAGATGGGTAGGGAAAAGAGGAGGAAGAGCAGGGTTTGGTGGGCGTGCAGAAAAATAATGAGATCAGTTTTAAACTCGATGAGTTTGAGGTACTTGGAGTGGGGCATCCAATTAAAGAGATCTAGTAGGAAACGACTTGTCGGGTGAGAACTCTGGACGAGAGAAAGTTTCAGCATATAGAGGTGAGAGTTAAAGTTGTGAGAATGGATGAGATTGCCCAAAGAAAATGATTGCACAGTATTTTCCAGCATTTTCATAAGTCAGTATCTCTATTTCCTGCACTGATGATAGTGAGATATGGTCCAAAAGAGTGGAAAATTCAAGTCTTTTTCTTATATCTTTGAAGTGCATTCTAGCAGTATGATTTCTTTTCTTTTCACAGAAGTAGATTACCTTCCTGACTGTGTTTTGCTAAGGTTAAAATTAAAATTGACTGATATTCCCTTTTCAGGAACCAGTTGCATAGTGAGAGTAATTTGAAGTCAGAGAGGTATATGCCAGGCATCAGGAGAAAGTCAGGCAGAGATGAAAACTTAGCTACAGATGATTCACAGAGCCCAAAGTGAACAGGAGACAAACGTTAGTCATCAAATGCTTTATTGAGGCATTCAGAATCAGCATTAAAGGGACTGGGTGTATTTCCCCATTTAACAGATGGACAAACTAAGCCAAAGCATTATTTTACTGTTTGTCGTGGCTGTGCAGTTAAACAAAACCAAGGGCTGTCTGCTTCACTCTTAAGTTCTTTTATGCCAGGCCAAAGCGCCTTCTTGCTTTGAACAATGAGAGGGAAATTAAAATGTCACTGAGAATATTGTGTGGTAATTGTTTTATTTTTTTTCTTTCTCTCTCTCTTTCTTTTTTTTTTTCCCCTGGCTCCAGGAATCATACATAAAGGGAATGGAGAAAATATGTTCATTTCCCAGCAGCCCCCAGTCATATCAACCATAATGGGTAATGGACACCAACGGAGTGTAGCCTGTACCAACTGCAATGGCCCAGCTCACAACAACAAACTCTTTGCTCCTGTTGCCTTAGCTTCTGGCCCTGATGGTAGTGTGTATGTTGGCGACTTCAATTTTGTAAGGCGAATATTTCCCTCGGGAAACTCCGTTAGTATTTTGGAATTAAGGTAAGTCTCCTCTAATCTCTATGTTTGCTTAGCGGATAAAGGCAAGAATGAGATAACATGAAGAGACAAGGCAGGCGTTGCCAGAAGGAGCAGAAAATGAAGTTGCCCGTATAGTAGCACTGAGCTAAGATGCAGGAATAGGGACAAAGGACATAGGTCAACATGCCCACTGCTCCTACTTGAAGGAACCTTTAAGCATTGCTTTGGAGAACCAGGAAGCATTGACATCCCTGTATGTGTGGCCCTCCCTGTGTACATTGCCGTCATTGACATGGATCTCAATACTTCCAAGTGCTCAGGTAAGTCACTCAGCCCCTGCTGGCCACTATGAAGATTGAACAAACATATCTATTCCATTCTAGCAGGTAGAGGTGTTGCCAGATCCAAGAGGCTAAACTTTCTAAGTTCTCTAGGTTCAATCTTTTGAAGTGGTCACTTCATAAAAAAGAAAATGGAAGTCTGTGTTTGTGTGACATGATAAGGGAGGAAGAACTAGTTTTTTACCCTGAAAAGCTCTATCTCATTGGGAAATAAATGATTAAAACATTCATCTTTAGACTTTCTCACTCTGTTGTAGGAATTTTCTTGACAGTACAAAGTATTTTGACACTTTTTGAAAGGAATTCATGCCTTTTAGTATTCCATGTTCTGAAGTTCCAAGATTACAACTAAATAGACCGTGGCTTAATCAGCTTTATTTCTCCCTTTCTGAGGTTATAAGACACAAACATATGCCCTCTGGAGTCCCAGAGAAGGAAAACATCCACTCCCATCCCAGTAGGGATAGACAGACCTGCTTTCTCTCCCTTGAGTAAATTGGTAGAACCTTCCTTCTAATTGGTTATGACAGTTTTATCGCTGACACGTGCCTTTGGAACATTAGGCTGAAAGTTTCTCTATGTCCCAGAAGATTTTGATGCCATCCTATAAACTATTCCATAAAACAATTGTTTTGACCTCAAGGATAACCTCATTGACTTGAAAAGTAGTGACCAAAAATAGTGACTAGGAGAGCAGAGACACTAATGGAGCAACGTGTATGTACAGAGTACAAAGGCCAGTCAAAACATATGAAAAGGCATGGGTCATTTTCATTTAATGCTTTGTTCACACAAGCATGGAAATTTGGTTACATAAGGACATTCCTCCAAATTTTTCAGATTCTCATGCTTGCTTTGGAATCTACCTCTCTTTTCTCTGAATTAGTCCTTCGCACCTGGCTGGGGAAATCTTCTGGTCCCAAGCCCCCATCCTTTTCTCACATTAGTTCACTCCAGTTTTAATACATTTCTTAATTATAATTGCAAAAGCTGTCATAGAGAAGAAAGCTACTAAATCCCTTGGCTAACAAAAAAAAATAGACTGTAAAGATTTTATAAAAATAAAGCACATCTAGAGAGTCTAGAGAGGTGCTAATTCATAGCACCCCTGCCCTAATCAAGTGTTCATGTACCTCAGGAGGTCACACCTCACAGGGACTTGTCGTTTCCATCCGTATGTCTCTTTGGGTACCTACTTACTGGAAAGTCAAGGAGGAAGGCCAAGATGGTTGTATGCCTGGATTTGGAAATGATTTATACAACATTATACATTGTTTTCAAAACCCTAGGGATGCTTTATCTACATGATGCCAAACATAGATGGAGCACTTAACAATTCATTCACTGTCAGAATGTTTCCAGTCATGTAGATATTGGCCATGAAGGAAACATAGACCTTGTCTTCCTGAGCCTTTATAGCTAACCCTAGAAAGCCTATATAGCTAGCCCCTATATAGCTAACTCCTTAAAGGAAAAGTCTTAGAATTATCTATAAAATAATAACAATAATCATGTTACTATAAAGAAAACCCAGCTAAGTCCTTTCCTTTGTAATTTAAATGCAAATTTACCTAAGTTGGAGCAATTGTCATTCATCGATGAGATTCTCCCTTGGTCGAGGATCCTTAACAGTTCACAAATTTGCATTTTAGTCCAAAGTACCTTATGACCTTCTACACAAAGTCATTTGAAGAATAAAATAGAGTGACTTGGACCGTAATTGCAAAGTGATTTTCTCAGTATAAAGAAAAATTAGCTTCCGACAGTATGAAGTAGTGTCCATTCCCTCTGTTCGTTCTTACTCCACAGTGCTGTTTTCCCTCATTCTCGTAACTCTTCTAATACATAGGCGTGCACACACCACCATGAGATCACACACCCAGGCTCTCTTGCTTAGCCTGAGTTTGCCTAGCTGGCTTTTCTGAGTTGACATCCTTTAGAGTAGTTCTTAACATTTTTTTAATTCTCAGACCCCTTTGAGAATCTCTTGAAGGCTTTGGGCCCTCTCCCCAGGAAAAAACACATTCACACAAAATTGTACTCTTCATGCCCCCGCCCCGCAGCAACCTACTCCTGTGGATGAATTCCTTTTATCAACTCATGGTTAAGATTCCCTGCCTTAGGTTCAAGGAGAAAAAAACAGTTCTCCCTTCTTTACTCCAACACTCTTGTGATTGGCCATCAGAGAAATAAGCCGACTGAATATACAGGATTATTTTGACTTATTTGACAGGTAACTTTCTATTTGACTATAGTCAAAACCATCAAACCAGTTTATGTCAGCAAACATTATTTGTCATTTTTACTCAGAAATTAATACGGTTCTTACTGGATTAGATTCACTTTTCTTTTTAAAGTATCTATCCTGATCAGTAGCCTATGCTGTATACATTGCATCTTGCACATATAATTGGTGAATTTTTATATTTGCTTTATAAATTTTCCAGATTTAAACTTCCTGTGGAGAAATAAGTTGATATAATAAGGCTTTGCTATCTTAAGAACCATAATGTTTGTTGAATTCTGCAGTATGTAGATAGCAACTTCATTTTGTACCAGTTTTTTGGTTAAAATAAGTTCACTTAATTGTCCCCCTCCCGTGCATATTAGTCATTTTGTTTGGTTGAGTCATCTGTTTCCTTGGAAACACAGACTAATATAGTCATTATGTTATTGGTTGCATTTAAAACTTTGAATGGAAGAGCAATATTATCAATAGGTTATTACAGAAAGGGATAGAGAACATTCTAGATCTTCACTCTCTATAAGGTTATTCTTTTTATAACCTAACTACTCTGTTCTCTGCTTCTCTATCTATAAAACTGACCTCAAGTTACTATTTGAGCATCTTCTTACATGTCTTATACAGTTTGTCATTTTAGGATCCACAGATGTGTAGTTCTGAGCCCAAAGTTTGATGGCATTTTGGGAGAGCATATAGCTTGCTACTTCTGGATACCCTTCTAGATTTCCTTCTCTTCCATCTTCTTATTCCATATTGGGCCACATTGAGCAATTCCAGATGCCCCTTGACATTTCAAATATTGGACAACTATAGATTTTTTCTACCTCAGCTCTACTGATCCAAACTGTCTCATCTGACCTCAAAAATAATTTCATTTTCATTGGTTGTCAATCATTTATTATCTCTAGCTGGTTCCCTATTGGCTGAATGGGGAGAGTAAGAAAAAGTTAAGTATGTCATTATTATTAGCAATATGCCAAGAGCAACAATGTTATTTCTTGTTATTTAAGTAAATAGTACCCCTTTGCCTGTTTCCTACACATTTCATCTGCACATACACATCTTGGTGCTTCCTTCCAGTGGGAGATTGAGGTAAGATAATAAAGAAAGGAAGCTTATAAGATCATGCAATTAAACCTTTAAGGGAGTCTCAAAAATACATTCTCTGAAGATTTTTTAGAGATAGATTCATTTCTATGTGACACGGTTTAGGTCTTGGTAATCCCTGGGGGTTAATTTTATACACACACATTTCAGTAACACAAAAGTGACGTCACAGATTTGTGAGCTTAGCATTAGAAGAGTTCCTGGAGGTGTCTGGTACAACATGGTACCCACCATGTCTCTGACAGTTGGCTATCTTTACTTTGTTTGATCCCTTTCAATAACAGGAAATTTAAATACCTCTAAGACAACCCATTACGTCTTTGGAGTGCTTGTTAGAAAATTCTTCCTGGGGCCGGCCCAGTGGTGCAGCGGTTAAGTTCACACATTCTGCTTCGGTGACCCGGGGTTCGCTGGTTCAGATCCCGGGTGCAGACATGGCACCGCTTGACAAGCCATGCCGTGGTAGGCATCCCACATATAAAGTAGAGGAAGATGGGCACGGATGTTAGCTCAGGGCGAGTCTTCCTCAGCAAAAAAGAGGAGGATTGGCAGCAGATGTTAGCTCAGAGCTAATCTTCCTCAAAAGAAAAAAGAAATTCTTCCTTATATTAAACCAAAATCTGCCTTGGTGAAACATCCACTTGGTAGAGGCAAATGTTAGCATCTGAAGCAGCACAGAAGCCTCTTCCTTCTTTTACCTGGCAAACTCTCACAAGTGTGAAGACACATATCATAGTTTCCTGAGCATTCTCTTTTTCAGTCTAAACATCCCCCAAGTCCTTCAACTATGTCTCACTAATTATGACTTTATTTCTTTTCCTTTGATTATGGCCTTAGGGCCACTTCTCAATTTTCTAAAACTAACTGGGATAACTATTTAAGTAAAAATAGGAGACACCATATGAAGTGCTTTGCAAGAATTCAAATATGAATATCCTCTTGCTCTCTTCTCATCTTCTAATTTTGCAATTCTATTAGAAAACCTATTAAACATGACTGGAAATGATTTATTCTTTATAAAAACCTCATGCTGTTATTGTTCAAGATGCTGTTATTCTCCAGATATTTATTTTGTCCTTCCCTTAAAAATGAAAGAAAGAAAAAAATAAGAACCTGGCAAATGCTTCTTGGTACCTTGAGTAATTTGGACTCAGCAAATGTCAATGTGACATGAAAATTTCTCTTGAGATTTTACTGTTTCTTTTGCAGTGACTGGTTAATATTCCCTCCATTGTTCTCAGGACTCGACTCCTGTCATAGACTGAGGATTGGGTAGATCCGGAATAGCACCCATGCAGGGGCAGCTAGCATGCTGAGGGGCAGTGGGACATGTACAGCACTCTGCTGAAGGAACAAATGGAACCCGAACTTTGAGAGCTCTGAAAATATCTGAGAAATGACAAGAACCATGCTCTTATCAGCAGTGCTGGAGCTACCGATAGACAAACACTATATGTAGATGAAATAGGTGGTTATCTCCCAAGTTTGCCTCATGTATTAGCAGTGGCACTCAAAAGGCTCCCTCCACCTCACCCAAAAACGTCTTCACTGGCCTTCTACAGTGCCCAAAAGTTTCACTCTACAAAATGTGTTTCTTCGAGTTGAGACATTGCATCTCTATGAGTCCCTAACATAAGAACCTCTGTTATAATGACCCATCGAGCTAAAATCATCCATTAGTCCCTGGGCATGGCTTTGTTTATCAGATTGATTTTCAAAGGAACTACTAGCTGAAACCAGGGCTCTAAAACACAAGACTGGTAAGTGGTGATAAGGGCAAAGGACAGAACCAGAGCATGGGGGAGGACAGCCTTAGATGAGGGTTGCTGGAGTTGGAAACTCTAAGAAGTCAGTTAACAGCAAGAGTGGGAACTGGTCTTCAAAGGAAGAATACCATGGAAAGATGAGCAGGGAGGAAAGTCTGTTCTTCCAACATCAAATATTGCTGGCTGAGTATAAGGAAAGAAGCTAAGAACAAAATGAAGAACAACGAAAGTGTTTCAGCCACCACAGAGCAGTCCAGGCAAACTCTAATGATGCCAGGTCACTAGGTAGTAACTCCAAAGTTGGCATATCCCCTCTTTCTCCATCCCCCACCTCACAACAATATAAAAAGAATGAGTTGAACATTATGCTAAGTGAAAGAAGCCAGACACAAAAGGATACGTATTATACAATTGCATTTATATGAACTATCTAGAATAGGCAAATCCATAGAGACAGAAAGCGGATTAGTGGTTGCCTGGGGCTGAGGAGGGGAGGACTAGGGATTGACTGCTAATGCATACAGGGTTTCTTCGTGAGATGATGAAAATGTTTTGGAACTGGGTGATGATGATGGTTGCACAACTCTATGAATGTACTGGAAACTGCTGAATTGTACGTTTTAGGAGGGTTAATTTTATAGTATATGAATTATATATCAATAATTTTTTTTAATTAAAAAAGAAGAATAGATGGCCCTTTTCATCATTTAGATCCTGAAAAAAATCAAAGATCAACTTAAAGGAACATTTCTTGCTCTGAAAAGATTTGCAATTCCACTCCTTTCTCCTCCTAACTCACGACAAGCTTCAAGTCAGCCAGTTGCCAGGTGGTGATGCCCACTGACGGGCCCGGGCACTTGTGAAGAGCTCACACACTGGCCCCTCAGCGTGTAGTCAGACGCTAGCTAGACAGCAGACCGACTTTGGTGGTGGCTCAATCCTAAATCCTTAACGAAAAGTAATTCTGAGACAGAACAAGGTCACACACTGGAAATAAATTCCGTCATTTTCGCTTCCTCCCTCTGAGATGTTAATGAGAGAAGCTGCTCTGCATAATATGGGACATCTTTCCCAATTCACAGTGACATTATTGGCAGGATCAGAAGCAGCTGCAAGAAAGTCAAATCATCCCCCTCTCCACTCCTTACCATCACCTAAGAATTTCAAAATCCTTTGTAGCCACACAAATCGTTCTGCACCATGAGATTCTGTTATAGATGAAACCATGTTTAATGAGGTCCTTCTAGTAATTTCACAATTAAATTTCCTTCAGGAGGATCAACCATGTAACAGTGATTACAGCCAGTCTCAAGCACACTCACCCTGTAATTTAGAGGCCACAAAAACCAGCAAGTGTCCAGAGATAAAGAAACAAACAAGTTCAAATGCCCGAGGCCAGGTTTCTCATCAGAGTTCCCCGTCCTTCCCTTTTGACCTTTTGTGTCAACCCACAAGATGCCCACCCTTTTGTGGAGGGCCGAAAAAACAGAAAAGTCAGTGGATTCTGACCTGTGGGCCAACTAGTAAAATCCCAGAAAGATTCTCTGTTAAAAGGATTGAATCAGTAGTAGAAGATAGCTTCAAATGAAATCATTTTGTATCCTTTCTTCTTGCCTGACGTTTCCAAAAATGAGAACATTTTCTAGTTTAGATAAAAAGATTTGTTATCTTCATGTTTTTCAAAATGACGTAAGGGCCAGGTTTAAAAGGATTTTAAAATTAAAATGACTATATTTTACAGATGATTCTAGCCTTTTCGTTCTGGGAAGATTTGACCCAAAGTCAGGCCTGTATGCAGATCCGTGTGAGAAGCCTCATATCAGGTCCCAGAGTGAAACACCCTAGGCAATACCCTTTGCCAAGGTTGACAGATCAGGGACCCCCGAAGTGTTCTACTTCTCCTGACCTGACAGTTCTGTTTGCCTACCCCAGCTGCTCCCTTGGAGAGTGAATAGCTGGAAGACACAAGGCCCTACTGGCTGATGTACGTGATGTTTGACTGAAGCTATTTTGATGCCGGGGACGTTCTGTCACCGTCTACGGGAAAACCTTTCTACTTTCGATTTGTTAGGTTTTTTTTAACATTGCTAAGTAATGTGCTAACATCCCTGTCTTACCTCTGAGATTATGTGAGCGGCTCAGGGTTATGTTTGGGATGTCTGTTGCACACAAGACGAAAACAAAACACTGATTTAGGGGCCAGCCTGGTGGCGTAGTGGTCCAATTCACGCACTCCAGTTCAGAGCCCCAGGGTTCATGGGTTCAGATCCTAGGTGCAGACCTACACACCGCTCATCAAGCCATGCTGTGGCAGCATTCCACATACAAAACAGAGGAAGATTGGCACAGATGTTAGCTCAGGGCCAATCTTCCTCACCACCCCCCCTGCAAAAAAAAAAAAAATAGTGATTTTGCATTTTTGATAAGGTGCCTTTCAAAACAGTATCTAGAATGGTCAGACACTTTGCAGTGGCTACTTCTTCAAACTCTAGCCCTTAAACCTTATTTTGTATCAGAATCACCAGCTGAATTTGTTAAAAAATAAAATTCCCCAGCCCCACTGCCACCTCAAGATTCTGATTCAGTACAACTAGGGAAAGTGCTGGGAAGCTGCACGTGTGGTGAGAACCCTAGTGGTTCTGATGAAGACAGTCCAGAGAGAACTTTTTGATAAAACTGCCTTAGAGCTTTGCCCACCCACCTAGCAAGATATTTAATCGCCTGGACGCCATCTTGGAAGGAGAAGCCAAGAGGGATTGGGTCCATTTTGGCTTGCACATCTGACTGAACCATCCCTGCAGAGTCTCTCTAAGAGCCACAAGCTGAGTTAGGAATGGGTGTGTCTGGTTCGATTTGGCTTGTTGAATGATACTGATGACTCTTTATTTGCTTTTACCTGCCACTCGTGGATACCTTGTGCACCCTAGAAACAGAGATACCAGACATAGGTAAGCAAATCACCTAGGCAGCTGCCTAATGCTCCTTCTTGCCTAAGAGGTCACCTCCTAATAATGTGCTAAAAGGGAAATTTTACTTCCTAAATAAGGTTAAAGGAATAATGTGAAAGTGAATTTGGAAGTTATGACTCAGGTAAGTGTCTTCCAAAGAAAGAGAGCTCCACTAAGTTGGAATTTGCTGAAGGATCAGACTATATCAAAAAGAAAACAGGATAAGTGAAAGCTGGCAGTCCAGTACTTCATGGGAAAGCAAGGCCTTAAGTGTCATCATGTTTTCCTTAGGTAATATCAGAAAGGAGTCTGTAAGTTCAAATAGATTCGATGTTTTCAAGTTGCAGGTAGATAGAGAAGGAATACAGCAATCTTCCTAGGTCCAGAAGTAGAGTTGACCAGTGTATTAAGAGACAGTGACGACAATGACCTTCTTGAGTAAGATTTTTCTTTTTCCTTTTATGCGACCTCTTGGTTTCTATTTCCTCCCACCAAAAAGAACTAACAGGAAAACTTTAAACTGACCATTTACCGACAATGGCACATAGCTCTGAAATTAATCATAATGAGTATTTCTATTCAATTTGTTTATACATTACGCTTGTCAAAATTGCCCTAAATTACCTGAAATTGCAAAGAAGAAAATTGAATTTGTTCACTTCCGAATGCCAATTGTCATCCAAATGGCTCTGATAGGATTTTTAATTTGGATTCCATTTGGGGATGCCACTTCCTAAATGCCAGTGCACAAGATCAGCCGTGCTACTTTGGCATAACTGATTCCTTAAACAAATTAAGTTGGTTGTCAAATTGCTTACTGGTAAAGTGTTGCACAGGATTGATTATAAGCATGAATTGCCCATTTAACAATCTATGTGATTTTAACTAGCATGAATGAAGTCATCTTTGCTAAGTTGAAGGGCATTGCTCAAATGTAAAGCTAACCAGAAGGTGACAATAAATCTAACACTGAAGTTATAAAAGAAATTTTCACATATCTCAAATTGCAATATGCATTTAGACACGAGGGGTTAGAACAAATTGGAATGCAGTCCAGTGGTTTTTCTTTCTCAGGTATGGCATGTTTTCAGAAAGTAGAAAGAAACCCATCTCAAAAGAACTGAAGTGCGCTTGGGAAATGGCATGAGATGGCAAGAAATTGCATATTAATATAGGAGAACTTCCTCACTGTTGGCTGCCAAGAAAATGATATTAATCAGATTTGAATTTGGTGTGTTGGGCTATTCCGTTTTCTAAAGGCCAGTGCACAAAGTTTGAGAACAGCCTAGCTGAGCAACATAGGATATGTCGCTCAGTTAGAAGAAAGCAAGAAAGCTGGGGGCAGTTTGCCACTTTCAGAGCAAGAGTATTCTGAAGATATTCTGCACACACCATCACATGTGATCTAATCTAATCTTAGTCCAGGCACAAGCTTGTTAGTGACCCTGGGTTAGCCCTCTATATGTCTGGATTCCCCCAGCTGAGATTTGTGGAGAATGATAATTCTAACTTCCCTCTCAGTCACATTGGGGGTATTCAATAATAAATGAATGTAATGCATTCCAAAGTGCTTTTGTGCGAATAACATTTCTCTTAGAAAAATAACCTATGGACTTTACCTAAACACAACATGATTAATCTGGCTCAGTTGAAACTTCCACAAACTGGCGACCAATGTATTGAAGGTTGTTTTAGGGAAGGGTTGTGACCCCTTCTTTATTCTAGAAAGATCTAGGGGCACTGGAGAAATTTTATTCTGCAGGCAAAAATTCAACTAAGTGTGTAAAAACTTTTACTCAAACCCCTATTTAAGCAGTCTTTGCTACAGAGATGCCTTGCCTGATATGACTGCCAAATCAATTCTGGAATCTGTTGGGGCCCTTTACAGTTTATTTACAGCAGCTGTCATGGTGGTTCCAGGGTTGAAGATGTCCCTGGAATCTACCGGATTCTCTTATTTGATGAAGGTAAGTAGAAAAAAATCAAGAATTCCAATTGGATCTGATTTTTTTCCAATTAAAACTATATACTGGATCTCAAATCAGTATTTGTCTCTCTTTACTGTCATTATCATACAAAAATATGCATAGAGGGCAAATATAATTACAAATACAATCAAGAACATGCCAGTTCGTAAGAGTATCTTAATTATTCTGATGACCCTCTCCCCTCCATTTTGCTTGGCTAGGTAGCCAGGGCCTGAACTCTTCCATGTCTTAGTCAGTTTCACGTCCTATGGTTCAGTTTCGTTCAGCACTTACTGCATATTGACCCTATCAGACACTCTCTTGGCAGTGAGGATAGACAGATGAATATGATTCCTGCCTGCAAAGAGTTCAGAATAGTTAGAGAGAGGGAGATGTGAAAAAAATAGTGCTTATGCCCAGCAGTCAGATCTTGGTTTCTAATACCATTCTCCAATAAAAGGAACCAGGGCTCCTTGGAGAAATGACTCATTCTAGTACTGGAGCAGGGATTATACAAGATAAGCCTGGAGCATCTTGTAGTTCTAGAAAGTAAGGAAGTGCTCAAAAAAAGAGAAAACACTCGACATCGATAAGGGTGTGTCAAAAGGGCACACAAGCCTACAGAAAGAGCTCCCAATGGCTAAAGCTGGAACAGCTTGAGCAATAAAACAAAGTAGCATTGGATTTTAATGCAAAGTATAAAACAAAAATCCATGAGTCTGTAAGGATATAAATAAATGGTTGAATTCATAAATAAAGGGAGAAGAGATAAAGCTCTCATGCAGAAGAATTCCAAATAATTTATGTAGATACTCCACCCTCAAAACGGTAGAGTATAACTCCCTACTCCTTAAGTCTTACCTTTGTAAAGTGGCTTCCTTCCAAAGAGTACAATATGAAAAGAGGGAGAGAAAGAGTAATTTTACAGTGGAGAAACCTGACAAATACTACTTCAGCCGGAAGATCAAGATCAACATCAACAGTGATAAGTCACGTGATATAAACCCTTGATTCGATTTGATGGGAATGGCACTTTACATCTGTGGTCTTCCTTCCAAAAACTATAACCCCTGTCTAACTATGAGAAAAAATCAGGCACATTCCAATAGACCAATGCCTGACCAGTACTCCTTAAAACTGTTAAGGTCATAAAAAATAAGGAAAGTCTGAGAAACTGTCACAGCCCAGAGGAGCCTAAGGAGATATGAGGACTAAATATAATTTGGTATCCTAGGTGGAATCCCAGAACAGGAAAATGACATTAGGTAAAAACTAAGGACATCTGAATAAAGTATGGATTTCAGTTAATAATTTTTAAAAGTAGTGCTAATACAACGTGACAAATACTACGAGGTCACGTGTCCCTCCTCTCTGCTCATTTCTCTCCCTCTCTACTTCTCCCATTGTAGCACCTGTATTTATGACAGTCGTAGCCTGCTTACTGATCTCACTCCCCCACTAGACTGTGAGTGTCACGAAGAAGGGGGCGGTATCATGCACACAAGTAGGCTTCCAGACCACAGCACAGTTCCTAGGTACATTGTTTGCACTTAGTAAATACTTTTTAATGAATTATTGAACAAATACACAATACAGAAATGGTACCAAGGAAAGAGTTCAAGTGAGAGATGATGGAGCCTTAGACTCATGACAGGAAATAAAGAGAAGTTGGCAGATTGGAGAAGGGTTTAGGAGGTAGAAATAAAAAAAAAAAACCATGCTGCATTCTGGCTATATGAAACGATAGAAAGAAGGAGGAGGAAAGAATACCTTCTGGTTTCTAGCTTAGACAACTGTGTGCGAAGCAGAGTGCTGGGCAGTGACATGTTAGAGATAAAACAAAGGGGTACTCTTCCAAGCTCTCATGGTTTATTGGGGGATACAAACACCAAAAAAAATTAATATGATATGTAATTCCCAAAACAGAGGTAAGCATAGTGCAAATAACCCAGACTGGAGATTTAGGGAAGCCTTCCCTCAAACATGAGTAAAGCCTTAAAAGGCATGTGAGAATTTATTAAGTGAAGAAAGGCTTGTATACCACACCAAGAAACATTAAAAAGTTTTCAGAGTTTTTAAAGCTGGGAGCCAAATTATCAGAATAAACCTGAAGGCAGTGTGAAAAAAATGGATTTAAGATTTCAAAAACACCTCTTATGAGCAGGAATATAGAAAATATTCCTGCCAGAGATGATGAGAGTTAGAACTAATGTGATGGCAGGAGGGGTAGAAGAAGAGAATGGATAGTTTTCATGCACAACTGCATGTGGAGAGAAAAAGAGGGAGTAAGGATTAAACTTCCAAGTTTGGGGCTTGGCTTATGTCAGCAGTACATGGACCTTAGGTTCAAGCAAAATATCCCCCAAACCAAAGTTACTGCAGTCATCAAAAACATGAGAGGCTTGTCCAATGGCATAATAGTTGAGTTTGTGCACTCTACTTCAGCAGCCCAGAGTTCACAGGTTCAGATCCCGGGCATGGACCTACACATCGGGCCATGCTGTGGAGGCATCCCACAAACAAAAAAAAATAGAGGAAGATTGGCACAGATGTTAGCTCATGGCCAATCTTCCTCACCAAAAAAAAAAAAATGAAATTAGGAAGAATCAAAATTAATGAATGAGCTCAGTCATGTATGCAGATAAAAATAACACAAGAGATCCCACGTAAATATCTAATTGAAGAATTTCAGGAATACCAAAATCCAATCAAGATAACTTTAGAGTCACCTTTCAGAGGTATGGCTGATTGTGATTATAACTAAAAAAAAGATCAAATGTAATCAGTTCTCTAATGTCCTGAAAGAAGGAAAAAATGGATTAGAGAAGTGTGGTGGGCAGCTAAAAAAGGGAAGCTTGGAGAAAAAAAGGTTGGCAATGTATGTCCAGCACAGCCCTTCCTAAACGACACTCCTCTGTCTTTGGACACGCCTTTCAATTTACAGCGGGAGCCTCAGAGGATGGTAGTGTCCCCCAGTAAGGCAGGAAGCCTGGAAGAGAAGATGTAGGTTATTGAAGGATGGGGAAGGCAGGAAGAGAATAACTTCTGTTTTGGATTTGTTGAGTTGGAGGTGACTGTGAGACATCCAGGCAGTCATCTACTAAGTCACTGGAGAACTGAGTGTGAAAGGTACGTATGAGAGAAATAATCTCCTGGGATTTTCTCTCTTCTGCTTCTTTCTCTACCCTCAAATGAGTGGTATTGAAATATCAGCATCATTACAGGGTAGCCGTACACATTGAATTTTTTTGTACCCAGCCCTATTACTAGAAAAACAAAGTATCTATCTCCTTGCTACATAAGGAGGAAGATACATTAATTCCTTCATTTCTTAAGAGAATTTTCCATTTGTGACAAAAGGCAAACCCTAGGGGGTGCATACTGAACAAATTGCTTTGAATAACTTTACTTTTCTCTTCCTTAGCACAAGTCCTGCTCACAAATACTATCTGGCTATGGACCCTGTGTCTGAATCACTTTATCTATCAGACACCAATACTCGAAAAGTCTACAAGTTGAAATCTCTTGTGGAAACAAAAGATCTGTCCAAGAATTTCGAGGTGGTGGCAGGAACAGGTGACCAGTGCCTTCCCTTTGACCAGAGTCACTGTGGAGACGGCGGGAGAGCATCGGAAGCTTCACTGAACAGCCCACGAGGTAAAAAAAAAAAGAAATCCTTTAAGGCATCTAAAGATTTCATTTGACTTCAAAAAATCCTAAGACTGTAGCCACACTGTAGTCTATCCAGCTCAATATGCCTCTAACAGACATAGTCTGTGAAGTCTATCCCAGAAGATAGGTCCACTCAGGACTAATTTTTAGCCAATATGCATCAGTATAGTCATAACTGGTACTAAAATAAAGAAATGCTTCTTTTCTGGTTGATAATTATTGCCCAGAGCCCTCTGAGCGCCTCCCTGACACCCCAACCTCTCTTTGGGAAACCCCACAGTCCAACAACTGCAAGCTTAACTCCTGGCATGGCAGAGAACCTCAAAGACATAGGCTTTAGCACTGTGGCCTGCGCTGGCTGGGATCCACGTCTGTGCCCGCCTTCTACCAAGTAAATATGTTGACTATCTCACAGACTCTAGACATTTCTGGCTTTCGCTTAACAACCAATCTTTAATGAACCTTTCTTCCTTTAATTTGTCTAAATCATTCTTGAAGCTATTTATGTTTTCAGTTTATATCACCCCTAAGACAATAAATTCCAATTTTTTTTTTTTTTTTTGCCTTTTGTGGGAGCTTGGCCTTATTTCTACTTCTCCTAAATTTACCTCTCAATCTCCAAGTGCCACCCCTCAGTTCTGTTGCCTGGGATTTGTGAATAAATCTGTGTTCTCCCCATTGGCCTCATGATTTTATGGACTTGGACCACATTCCCATCTTAGGCCACTAAGCGGAAAGATAGTCAACTTTTAAGTCTGTCATCATAAATCATCCACCCAACTTTCATAATTATTTAATCATTCTTTTCTGTTCCTTCTCCAAGATATTGTGTGTGTGTGTGTGTGTGTGTGTGTGTGTGTGTGTCTTTTATTTTAGTAGGTCTTATGAAGTATTTGTTTTAGTGGATTTTAAGAAGTCAGTGGTTTTTTTAACTATTATTCTAATAATACACACTTGTTGCAGAAAATTAGAAGAGAGAACACAAAAAATGTTTTTAATTAAAATCACCCATAATCCTACCACATGTAGAAAACCACTGTTAACATTTTAGTGTATATCTTTCTAGATTTTTCCTATGCGTATCATATATTTTATTCTCTAATAAATGCAATCGAATTATTAGAACGCAGTTCTATAATCTGCTCCTCATACTTAATGTGTTATGAGCATCTTTCCATGCCAAAAAATATAGTGAAGTCAATGTGTTTAATTTGTTAGATGGTCACTTATTATTTCAAATATTAAGAGGTTACTCTTTAGCCATTTGACATTTGCCATATGGGGATTAAATTCCAACTAAAATCAGATTTTAAAGCCTTCCATTTCTTCAAGGCCTGTATCTGTCATAAAGCCCCTCTGGCTAAGCCCAGCCCATTAAATCTGAATTTCTTTAACAGTATCTACACTACTCAATTAGCACTTGATTATATTTTGCCTTCTTTTACTTTCCAATTTTTTCATGAATGGGAGGTTTTTTACTACCGAAGTAAGTTGCTTGAGATGAGAAACCACATCTAATATTTCTTTTGAATCTCCCCCACCTCTCCAGCAATATCTTGCACAGTGTGAGGTCCCCGGCACATGCTTATTGTGTAACTGATCAATTAGGTAAGGCTTATCTGTACCAAGTATTCCTAAAAAGAATTTCAGTGGTGCTTAAAGGGGAAGACGTTTTACCCTAGGGGAACATAAGCCTCCCAAGTATCATGGTAAAGTGTTTTGAAACATTTTTTTTCTCGTGTGCCAGCTCTCATTCCTTACACACAGTAGGTCCACAATCAATATTTGATAAGTGAATGCATCCGTCAAGATACAACATAAAATCAGCTCATCTTTCAAGGAAACACAGCAGGCTGGGTCCCACCTTTTCCACAGGTTTAAAATTCTTGCAGGTATTATAAGGATTTCTGCATAAGAAATAAGGAGGAATCAAGCTTGTATTGTGCCTGAAATTGACATCCTCCTGAGTTGCTGCTAGTATGAAAACCACTCATCTCGCCTACCACATTCAACCTGCCACATAGAGGATGAATATCTCGGCTTTTCCAAATAAAGCAAATAATTGGTTCACTGCAGCTTTTTCTTTTTCTTTTTTTTTTTGCTTGGAAAGCAGCAATAATAGAGTCCTGATGAACAGGATTTACATGAAGTCTTGAAGCATCAGTAATGAGAGTGCCAAAATTTATATATCTATTAAAGTTAATATTAAACTAAGTTTTTCTTCCTGTCATAGCTAGTAGTGCATTTTCCTTTGGTTGATTTATCCATCTCTCTATCCAAGAGTGGCCTTTAGAGTAATCTGGTACACTTTATTCATCCCAAAGCAGTAAGGGGACCTAAGAACATCTGGCCCAGGCCTCAGGACAGCTGAATATCTAATCCATCTCAGACAGCTTTTACATAAGGTACTGAAGCTGATGTTGGCAACATCTGCACTGATGCAGTGAGTGAATGAGAATGTTTAAAGGAGGGGAATGTGTGGCTCACACTAAGTATCAACCACATCTCCTTCAACCACGTTAACAGTGTTTCAAGACCCTGTTAGTGATCTTCAAAATCACTCAGATGGCAGAACCTATGTCCAGACATCAGTTACTCTGAAAATGCTGGTCAGAGCATTTAGATGCCTAGCTAGGGCACCTATCTCTATGCTGAATATAGACAGCACTTACCTTTGGCAGTGAATCAGAAGTGAGATGCTCATTATATGGAATGCTGCAGGGCAATTTCATAGAGTTCGGGAGAAGAAGGAAAAATCACGCAAGAAATCATTAAAGCACAGTGTGCGAATTGAAAGGAGAGTATTGCTAATTGCTAATTATGTCTTTGAGGTTCTCCTGTAGGTTCTTTATCTCTCAAGAAAGCCCAATGTGTTTGTTTTTTGCTTTACAACTACCATGCACATCAGCTCCTTCTTCCTTCTCCCTTGGAAGACAGCAAACGTTTAATGGATTTCTTTAAGGAGAGGTTTGATTTTTCTCTCCACCCAGAAGCTAATAAAGAAACGCTGTAGATCAGTAGAAAATAGAAATGTACATCTAGGGAGTACCATTTCTAGGTTAGGAAAGAGAGCTTGCTCTAAGACTTTAACAAGCAACATATTGCAATTATAGGCAGGTTCTCCAACATGTCCTTAATTATGCAAGGTAAGTCAAATAAATGTTAGTCTGCAAGACAGCTAATTTATTTTCTGAATCTATTCTAAAAATAGGATGAAATAAAATTTGCTTTTGAGATCATTCGTCCTTAAATCAGAATAAATTATCAAATGGGATTAAAAAACAGTCAGCAAAAGGTAAAAGGTCAGAATCCGTGGGTTTTTTTTTTTTTTTTTTTGAGAAATGGCAGGAAATTGTGACAAATACCGGATTAAGGAGCTTAGACTTTCTTGTTCAATCCGTGTAATGCCAGTGTTTCTTTGAATGACCCTGTGTAAGTCACTGTACCTCACTGTGGTTTCATCTCCCTGAACATTAAATAGACTTAATGATGCCATTGACTAGTTTTGTTACATTGGGCTAGTCATTTAAACACTAGGCCCTGAGATTCTTAGATTTTAAGCTGAAGGATGGGCTTGTGATGATCTCTCTCCAAGCTCTAATGTATTAAAATAGCCATAGCTATAACTTACTGAGTGACCACTGTGTGCCACACACTGTGTTAGACACTTTACACACAGTATATCTAATCTTCACAGCAATTCGCAAGGTAAATAGTATTGTCCCCACTGTATAGATGAGGAAACAGAGACTCAGATAGGTTAAGAGATTTACCCAGAGTCATACAGTTTACAGATAACACTGAAGCTCAAAGCGGGTCTGCCTGACTCTAAAACCTACGATGCGGGAAAAAAAAAAAAAAAGCCCATAATGCCTCCCCCATACCACACTGCCTGCCCTTAACTCAAATCCATTGTCTCTGTTGGCTTCTCTGGAAAGATAGGAAATATTGGGAAAATGCTTTTCAATCTAAAAACATGTATTCAATGGGAACAAAGTATTTTTATTTGCTAAAGAAATGTCTTTTAGTTACCTTTTCCCGTTAAAACTATTTCTCTAATTTTTCTGACCTGGCAGTGTACCCATAGTGCGCTACATAGTATTTGCATAGTCTGTAAGTATAATTATTCAAATAAATCTCCAGGAAACCTTGTCATATCTCTTTGGAAGATTCTGCAATTAGGAACTTCACCAACTTTTCTTAAGTGATGGAGCCAGGAAACCTTAACTTTATTAAATTACTTGACTGCAACTGGTAACTACAAATTTTGTTTAAAGGAAAAGTGGAAGTGTTCCTGAATAGAATTTCATATAAGATAGCCCCTGGGTACTTCGCCTGGGAAGAAGTCTTTATCTGATACAGTTTTATGCACTTTGATTTGAATCCCAATAAAGGGAAACATTTGCCATTTTGCTCATCAATACTTCAATGTAATGGGGCAAGGAAAAAAAGTTTAGCAAAGAGGTTGATAGTGTGCTAATCCCTGGCATTGTATATGAGTTTGAATTGACTTTGAAAGATGCTTTTAAAACATGCATGGATGATGTAGTTGAAACTTAGATTCCATTTATTATTTTTACTGCAACTTTCTTTAATTCTACAGAGAACTCAAACTAATGAGTCATGTAATAGATGACCAAGTACTTAAGCAGAATGTGAAATGGTACTAGGTGGGGATATAAAATAAAATTTGTGACAAGCTGAATACATTTATTTTTTTAAGTAGATACAGAGGGTGAAGGAGTGACTGGACAAGATGAAATTAATCAATGACTTAATTTGGTTCTCCTGGACCTCACCAAGGATTATATCTCTATTATCATGTGTGTCTTTAAGCAAACTGACCTCAGAACTCAGCAGGACTTAGGCAATATCAGACAAGTGCAAACAGCCCCTGAGCTGTTCCCAAGAAGGGAAATGCTCCTTAAATCTTGACAGGTTCCAAAAGTGTTTTTAGGGTATTCATGACTCTAATCATACAGGAGTCACTTGAACTTTATTGGCAATTAAGAAAGCTGGGTATGATAAAGTCTAGACAAAAACAATCTGTTTTGTCCCTCCCCAGATCTATCTGAGGTGCACCCTGAAGCTCTACTGATCCCCTTGGCATCTACGTGCTATTCTGAAAGGCGAAATTGGGGGTTAATTGAAAGATACTAAAACTCTAATCAGTGACATCTTGCTGATATCACTGGTGTCTGTGGGGGGAAAGTATAGTGCACAAACAGGTATGAGAATGTTCTTTTGGTTCTCCTATGCAATGAGGGGTAGTAAGGTTTTTCCTAAATTCCTTTAGTGTGTGAACCATTATGGTGACATAGCCATTTGGATTGGCATAGGACCAGCGCTCAACAAAATTGCAGGCAAGCACAGCATAAGTAAAATGAACGGTATATTTAGGAAACTATAAATAAATAAGTACTGTTAAAGTAAAAACATTTGAGGCTAATAGGAGGAGAAGGGGCACGAATGGGAAGTTCGGATTTTATCCTATGGGCAAAGGATTTGAAGCAGGAGAGTGACTTGATCATCCAATGCATGCATTTTTGATTGATTATTTTAGTGACAGGCTAGTAAATGCACCGCAGTGAGACTGGGGCAAAGAAATGATAGAGAGTACTAATATCTATAGGGTAGACGATGGAAGGTGATCTAATGAAAGAGACAGAAGGGAAGCCTTCAGAAGAAAAGGAGGCGAACAAAGAGAGCTTGGTATCCAGGAAGCCAAGGGAATAGATTATTTTAAGAAGGTGTGGAAAACAGTATCAAATGTCACACATTTGTAGCCAGTGGATTAGGCAGTGAGGAGTTTATTGGTGACACTGCCATTGGTGGTTTGAATGGTGGTAGAGGTGGAAGCCAGATTTCTGTCACTTGACAAGCCAATACGAGGTAAGAAAGTAAATACCACAGTGAAGATCACTCTTCTGAGAAGCTTGGATGCAAGAGAGAGAGTGATAAGTAGTGAGAGGACAAAGCACTCAGGGGAGGCTTTTTCTGTAGGAGACGTGGCAATGGTTGTAGGTAAATGCAAACACACAGAAGACAGAGAATAAGTGATGAAAACAGGTCTGGAGGAAACTGGGACAGAATAGGCCTTGAATGGGAGGGGAGATTGGAGAGACTATCCTAAAGTAATGTTAGGTGTAGAGATGAGGATAAGTTTGTAGATAGAAGGAGCTAGAAGGTTGGTGGTACTCCATTCTGATAACCTCAGTGTTCTCAGAGAAGTGGATCTACTTTGCCAAAAATGAGGAAGTAATGTTAAGCCTTGAGGTATAAGGGAAAGGTTTGAAAGAGCCACTTAGCGAAGTAAGCTTTTTGGGTAAGATCAACATTCTGCCACCCATGGCCAAATTCCCAGCTTCAAGGCATTTCCTGTTGGAACTTTATTCCCACCTCCTTGTTCTAGAATCAGAGCATCTTGAGATGAATATGTTTGACAAAGCCTTAAAATTTAGGCAAAATAGTTGCTTTCCGTTACTCAGTGATACCGTGCTATTTCCACTTCTGGAGATTTCTTTCCTAAACTGTGTTATTGGTCTCTCAATTTACAGCAGCTACACCAGAGGACTTAGTGTCTGTTATACAACCGGAATGAGAGCTTAACTTGTTATTTGCAGTTAGTCTAATGCATCTGCTTATGATGGTCAAAAGATTTTGACCTTATATTATGTCAGTGGCTGGAACTTGAGAACCTTTCTGCCTTTTCTGACACAATCCTAAAGCCATAAGCTGTTGGTGGAGAAGTCAGACAAAAGGAAGTCACTTACATCTAGCCTTGGCTAATTGGTCCAGGAACCATCCATGGTTAATACAGAGAAACCTGTATTAAGTTCATTCAAGTTTTATAAGGCTACAAATGCATTATTAAATGACTTTTTCTTCTACATTTATTTTGTTTTAAGATTTTATTTTTCCTTTTTCTCCCCAAAGCCCCCCGGTACATAGTTGTGTATTTTTAGTTGTGGGTTCTTCTAGTTGTGGCATGTGGGACACTGCCTCAGCACAGCCTGATGAGCGGTGCCATGTCCGTGCCCAGGATTCAAACCGGGGAAACCCTGGGCTGCCAAAGTAGAGCATGTGGACTTAACCACTTGGCCACGGGGCCAGCCCCATCTTCTTCATTTATTTTAATTTTCATGTGTGCATAAGATTCTAGCAAACACAGAGGTAACATTTTAGAGGCCAAACACCATAAGAGATAAGTTCCCAAGTTCTGGAGTCAAACAGAACTGGATGCAAATCCCAAATCCACCACTCCTTAAATGTGTGTCCTAGAGTGAGTCACCTAACTTCCCTGAGCTGCAGCTTCCTCATCCATGAAGTTAGGATACTAGTAATATTGCCCACGTAACGGAGTGCTCGGTAATGTGTATAAAGTGCAGTGCCCAGCATGTAGTGGGTACACGTTAAATGTTACCTGCCCTTATGATCAGGCTTACTGTTCTCTTGCTAATAATAATACTGCTTATTATCCAAACATGGAATAAGTTACTTTGGAAGAAGGCAAGTCCCATGTCCTTGTAAATAAAACTGAGATACAATAATTTCTAGATAGGAATGGTGCCGCAAAAGAAGCAAGAGTCAAGGTATGGTGGGATTCAGGTGGGATTCGTTGTATATGATTTAACTAGTTGTTCCCTCAGAAGCTTGAGATACAGTAATTCTAGTGCTGGTTCCTTATACATATTGTATTTTGAGGAGACCCCCAAGGCCCACCTAACCAAAATAATTCCCTTAGCAGTCTACCATTTCACCATTAAATTCATTCCATAAGGGTTTTCTTCAGATGTGAACTTCAGTTTGTAGTGCAGGATATTGCCTGGGAGAGAAGCACATTAATCCCTCACTAAAACACTTTATGGGGGCCCTGAGGGCATGCAGCACAGGATGGGTGTGTTTGGACAGATGAGATCACCTGAGGGGGACAAGCCAAGGTGGAAGCTACTCCAGGTAGCATGGGCAAGTGCGATGCTAGGTATCTGGCAGAATGGCAGCAAAGTGGGGAGAGATGGAGGAATAACAATGATATCCTTCTCTTCAGCAGTATTATCTAGAATGAAACTCAGAACCCTACATATCTAGACAGAGAGTGTGGAATTATGATTCTTCCTCTTTTTGTTTAAGATCACTAGCCAAAATAACGTTGCTTCCTTATCACAGCTCCTCAGTGTCGCATCTTTCTTATCCGTCCACTTAGGAATCACCTCAGCTGATAAAAAGAAGAACCCCCTCCCCACCAAACAAAAATGACAGCGATCACACACTAACAGACTGCAAATCACTTAAATCATATTTTGAGTGGTGTATTATGGTAACCTATAAATAACTAATTGCGTAAAATTGCTTTAGTAGTTTCTAGATGGCAGCTTTAATTAAAAGCACCAGAGACATTTAGAAGTTTAGAAATGGATGGCATGTAATTTGCCCTTTTACCAACCATAAAATGGTAATTAAGGAATTTGATTCACTTCTTCCTATTAAAAGTTTTATGAGAATAGCAAGTTCCTTCTAAATACAGTTTCTCTGCAGCAGAAGGTAGTACGTTTGCTTTATCAGTCTTCTCCAGCAGGGTAAGATGTTTTAATGAACAAATTCTTCAGAAGTTAATTAGGAAATTTCTTTCAATGTAAAATGTTTGTTTTTAAGGTTCTGAAACATGAAACTGTATTAGAGCTAAAGCTTTGATCATGGCCCCATATTGCTCCACCATCAATACAAGATGGCCTAGTCGTTTCAAGTTTACCAAATGCGTGGAGCTGACTATGAAATCTAAGAAATGAGGAAGTCGTTTCCTGGTGATCTGGCATGCTTTGCTGATTCTTGAGTGAATCTAAAGTCTACAGTGTGTTGACATCCCAGAGAGTCTAGAATGTTCACTCCACAACAGAGGAGTCATCAGAAGATGTTTTTGACTTCACTGATCCTCCAGCAATACTGGATGAATTAGCACGTATAGAGTGTAAAATTCAAACAACATGCAGCAAATCCGGATGTCTTTGGAAAGCCGTGATTTTAACATCATCACAGGCTAAAATACAGCTGGAAATGGAGCCAGGAAACCCATTTTTATTTTATAACTGATCAATTGGTTGCATTTTTTGGCCACTTCAGCCCAAGGATTATAGATGGCGCCACACAGGGCATTTAGACCAGCATTTCAAAGGCGCTGATGACTTAAGTTATTTGCACATAAGAAAGACAGCTGCTGGTTTGGGTTTTTTTTTAAGTCAAGCAGATTCTCTAAAGTTATCCAAACTGGATGAACTTAAGCAGAAAACTGGTAAAATAGGGGATGTTTGAAAGGTCTCCTCTTCATTTCCTCTCTCAGTGACTCCCCTTGCTAACTCTGAGCCCATTCCTCCAGCCCTCAGCCTGTCTTCCCCAGATAGAAATCCAGCCTTTCCTCTTCCCTCTCCCCTGATCAGAACTGGGTGGGCATACTAAAGTGGTACACTAAAGGGGGATGGGACAGTGGGAGGAATATTTTATCACTGACATTGTTTAGAATTTCCAGTGAATGGTGATAGTAAATACAGACCTACTATTCATCAGTTTTATTATTGTTTTTAATATTTCTACCGAAAATGCACACGCCTTAGTGTCTGCACCCAAGGCAGATCACTCCCACAGCCCCCAAACTTGGCACACCTCTGCAGGCATAAGGAAAGTGCTCACAAAATAATATTCAGTGGAAAGTTTAGGAAACAAAGCTGTACTGTATGCTGCTACATCTGTAAGGGTGCACATTTAGGGTATACACAGAGAGAGAATAGTTTGAGAGGAAATTTATCTAAATGTTAGCAGTGCTAACTGCTGCCTAAGGAATGTTGAGTGATTTTATTTTCTTTAATTTTCTGAGCGTGTATTATTTTTATAATTCAACAAAACATAAAACGTGTTATTTTAAAACACATGCACACACACACTGTTCTGTGCTATGGCCAGTCTCTGAGGACTCAGGTTTCTTTGCTTTCATAGATGACAGCTCTCCAGAAGGGGTGTCATAGTACTGATGGTTGACAACTGGTTACTCTCATCTGAGCGTGTTGCTGGAGACCTGCTGCATGGGTGAAACCATAAGTCAAGGGAGAGACCTAAAGGGAAGACATTGAAGGAATCCTGGCAGGCTGATAGTAAAAGATATTTTAATTACATTTATTATCTTTTAAGAAAAAGAAGTATAAAGAATAAACATTAAAATGGCCTATCATCTCACCATCTAGATAAGCCAAGTTGATATGAAACAAAAACATAAAATATATATCTGTGGTTTGAAAGTTCAAACTCTATAGAAAGGTACAGAAAGAAAATTCCAGGCTTCTTTACCACAAACGCCCACACCCTGGTCTCTCTCTTTAAAGGTAATCAGTGTTAACAGTTTCTTGTGATTCCTTTGAGACCTTTATGTATATTTTTCTCTTACATAAAAAAGTCAGGGGCCGGCCTGGTGACGCAGCGGTTAAGTGCGCACATTCCGCTTCGGTGGCCCAGGGTTCGCTGGTTCGGATCCCGGGTGTGGACATGGCACTACATGACAAGCCATGCTGTGGTAGGCGTCCCACATATAAAGTAGAGGAAGATGAGCATGGATGTTAGCTCAGGGCCAGTCTTCCTCAGCAAAAAGAGGGGGATTGGCAGCAGATGTTAGCTCACGGCTAATCTTCCTCAAAAAAGAAAAAGATCATACCATATAGGTTAGTCTTCACCCAGCTTCTTTCATTTAATAATATATCTTGAAGATCTTTCCATAAAAGCATGTACATATCTACCTCTTTGTTTTTAAGAGCTGTATGATACTACAAAATATACCATAACTTATTAAGCCATTTGCTTCTTGATGGAGAAGGTTTTTTTTAAAATCTTTTGTCACTACAGTGCTGCATTGAACAATCTAGTTCACATATTTTGGAGCACTTTTCTGAGAACATACATAGGGTTCATTTTTAGCAGTAGTAGATATTACCAAGTTGTCCTCCCAAAAGAGTGAACACGTTAACGCTGTCACCAATAGTGTGGAAGAGTGCCCGTTTTGCCTTACCTTCAGCAGGTATCTTGTAGCTTGCAGCTTTGTTTTGAATTTCTTTAATTATAAATGTAGTTGAGGGTACTTTCATCTCTGTTGTGACCATTTGTATCTTTTTCAGTAAACGCGCCTTCATATCCTCTGCCCATTTTTCTACTGAACTGTTGATCTTTCTGCTTTGGAAATTAAGAAATGCATCCCTTTGTCTCTCATATGTGTTGCAAATATTTTCCAAGTTTGTCATTTTGCTCCTTTTTAACCATATAGAAGTTTTCTAACTTTATAGAGTCAGATTTATCAACGTGTTTCCTTAAGGTCTCTAACACTTTGTGTCCTCCTAGAAAAGCCTTCCTGTAGTAAAGGTATTCTTAAGGCAAATGGACAGGCTTTTCAACGACCCTTAAATCATACTATGAGTCTTTCCCTCTTGGACCCTGTGCAATTTGGAAAACTTAGGAAGTGTTTAGAGTAGTTAAAAAAAAAAGACTTTGGAATCAGGCAGATAAAACTGAGCTCAAATTTATTACTAACATCTCTACGCCACTGTTCTCATCTGTAAAATGAAGATAGTGGACCTACCTTCCTTATCAGGTTGTAGAGGATGAAATGACTCAATATGAGTTTATCCAGTACCTGGCACAGATAAAGTACTGAATAAGATATGATGATGAGGATAATGATAAGTAAATAATTTTTAAACTAATAACTTATTAACTGGATTGTTTTCAAAGCTAGCAATATACATTGTGTTTTCAAAATTGTTTAGCTGTATTTAAATTTTCCTCTGTCAAACTTTGTTGACTATATATACACAGCCCTAATTTAATTGTTTGCAAAATATGTTGTCCAACTAAAGGAAAAAATGCAACAATGTATTTGAAATACTTGAAGAGAGGTACTGGTGGGAGCTTGGCTGAAGAAAAATGTATGAAAAATCAGAAGTATACATGTGCTAGGATGTCATTACAGTACAAAAAATGGAAGGAACCTAATAATCCATCAAAAGGGTTCAGTCAAATGAGGGAATATTACACAAAAGTAAAAATGAACTAACTAGATCTACATGTAAAAACATCAATATTTACAAAACACGAGGTTGCATGAATAAAAGAGAGAATTACAAAAGAATATATATGGTGTGGTATCATCAGCCTATTTTTTATTGTGGTAAAATATATAAAACACAAAATTTACCACTTTAACTATTTTTAAGTGTACAATTCTGAGGCAGTAGGTACATTCACATTGTTGTGCAACCATCACCACCATCCGTCACCTACATGAGTTTTTGAAGCATAAAAACAATACTTATATTATTTGTGGACATATACATATGTATAAAATGTATGAAAAACATGCGTAGGAATGATGACACTAACTGCAGGACAGTGGTTACCTCTGGGGAAGGAAGGGAAAACCGAGTAGGGATAAGGACGTGGGGCTTTGGCTGTATCCATAACATTTGGGGTTTTTTTTAAGAGGTATAGGAAGCAAATGTTAACATCTATTAATTTGGGTGGTAAGTGCATGGCAATCTGTAATACTATTTTCTGAGTTGTCTGCCATTTGAAGCATTTCATAATTGTAAAATTTCAAGTCAGAAGTAGAGTTTAGAAAGCAACTTGCAAATTTATACCTGACAATTCCACTTTAAAAAGTGATTTTTCTTTGTTTGTTTTAAATAAACCTTTCACTCATACAGACATGATATTCAAAATATTTAACAACCTGTAAGGCACAGATCACCCACTTCCAAACAAAATTGGCCATAAAACCCCTATGAATAGCAGCACAGCATTGTCTGATCTAGCGCCAGAAGGTGAGAGGATGGCACAAAAACACTGGGCAGGGCTACTAGGAGTTGGAGTCAATTCCATGGCACCAACAGCACCAAGGCACAGCTACCAGCATATCAGAGCATGCATCAGCTTTGGCCCTGGAGTGAGGTCTTCAACACCCCCTACAGTGTCCAGCATTAATCCATTATTTTCTGAGCTGATTGGATTTGAGGCTCTTCCGTTAGCTACAGAGCTCACCAACACCTCTAGTACATGTCCATATGTGGAATTCCCCAAATGGCTGACGGCGAGCTTCCTCAATATTAAAGAACCTCAATACGAGTCAGCTTTATCATTGACCAAAGATAGTCTCCATTTCCATGGGAATGAGTCCTGGCCCATTTAAAGTTTCTCCGTGAGGAATCAAAAGCTTAATAACTTAAATGTGAGGTTATCTTCAAGCCCCAAATATCAAAGCCTAGCCAGGAAACCCCAATGTTATTTGCTCTATTTTTCTTCCAGTTTAATTTACTAGCTGTTCCATTTGGTTTTTCAAAAAGCTTGTTAAACTATGTAATAGGTTTTTGGGAAAAGGAAGGTGGGTAGGTGCCCCATTTTACCAGTATTTATCCAGGAAAGAAAGCTGATTGCAGCAGTAATTTCCCTTAGAGAGCAGGAATCGTTCTTCATTTTGGAAGGCATCACTAACCCAAGGAAATTGAAGCCATAGTGATAGATTGACAGGTCAGCTTTGTCCCTCCCCAAGCCAAAGCCCATCAGAGTGGCTCCTGCCAAGACTACCTACTTTGGTTTCTATAATCTTGTCTGTGTGCTCTCTTGAACAAAGTAAAATCAGAACTGTAGGCAGGCTACTACCCCAGCCCTGCTTTAGGACTGGGGGTCCCTGAAAAGGTGCCTTCTCACCTTTCCCAGAGTGGTAAAACTGGGGACAGTGCTGGGGAAAGTGGTCTTAAGAAGGGCTACTTTTAAATCTTCTGATTTTAGCCTGTTAGGCTTGAAATTTTTGAGAAATCACAGATCCACACTTAGCACCCTCAAAATCTTTCTTCTTGTATTTTTTTACTAATGCTGGGCACTATTTTACTTCTCAAGTATATCTGGTCTAGTTTTAACAGCATGCCTTTATTCCAATAATCTATTTTAATGTTAAAAAAATTTAGTCAATCAATGAATGACCAAAGCCAGGACCTTCTGAATTGGCCCTAAACTGATATCTTCCTAGTTCCTGGAAATGCTAGAGATGTTTGAACAGTTGAATTAAGGAACCATTGCAGTTACAAAAATGATATCTGGCAGTATTTCAAAATGCCTCAGTGTCCTTTTGTTTTACCTCCTTTATTAGACTCACTGGCTTTTATTGATTTGTTTTTTTCTAATTCCTCAAAGCTTTCTGTTTCTAATATAAACTTTAGTCATTTATTCTATAAACATGTAAAGCACTCCTGTATGGCAGGAACTATGCTAAATGCTATTGTCAAACTCTGCAATGTAACTCTCTTGTTAAAACAAAGACTTTCTAGTTATCAAACAGGTGTCCAGAGATGTCCAGAATTAATACTTTCAACATACTTAACAGGTGTCAATAAGACACTAGTGTCAATGATCCACTATACTATTTATAAGACTCCCACTAGTTTTAGCTACTCTGTCAGACCCGCACCATGCTTCTGGTAAATCTAGAAAGAGAACCATGTTCACTGAGCTCCACTGTTTCGTTCAGCTTCCTCAGCAGAAAACAATCTGGTCTGCATTGGGAAATTTGGAATTATAAGTGGGTAAAAAGACATGGTCCCTGCCAATGAGTGGAATATGATCTGGTTGGGGAGATAAGAGAGGAATCATTAGGGAAGACAGTAATCCAGGATTAGGTTGTGTGATGTAAACTATAAACACTCCAGGGACCAGAGAATGGAATGCTGATTGGGATTTGGAGAAAAAGGAAGAGAAAAATGAACAGAAGGTGGAAGATATGGAGGAAAGGAAAGGAAAGGAATCTGGAAAAGGGCTGCCCACATGGGTAAAGATAAACTGGGAATTGGATTCTGACCTCTATTCCTGATAGGTTAGGTTAAGTGAACTCAAAAAGGAAAAAGAGATCCAAGAATAAGCCAAGGAAGACCAGGTAAGGCAGTAGAGAAGAAAGAGGCAACACTGAATGGGAAATGAATGACTCAGCCCTTCCTAGGAAGGTTGGGGTGGTCCTGAAATGGATTTGTTAAAATGACCCTAAGTCAGTATGTAAAATGCATTCTGGAGTCCAGTCAAAACATCCCATGCTCTTAGTTACAGGCCAGGCTTTAGATTCGCAACCTAATGACATATTATAACTGTTGAGAGCCTCATTTCTACACATCTTTTCTAATAGGCTCAGATGTCTACCATCAGACAAGATGAATGACATTATTTGATACAATTGACAAGGAAATACCTCCATCAAGATATTTGCAAGTCTTTGAGTCAGTTTGTATGTTGTAATTATTTCGGCTAGACTTGCAGTGTCTTGAAAGATGAGCAGGATTTGGATACTAGGAGAGAGAAAGGGCATTCCACGTGCAGGGAGCAGTGCAGGCAAGTAGGTAGTGTTGGGAAACTGAAAGGTGTGTTTCAGAGCCAGGGCATACGCCAGTTTGACTGGAGACGTAACACAGGACCCTGTACAGACTGATCATCACCATCAGTGTGGTGGAGATGCTGACAGAATCACACATAGGGTTCCTGCCATCTAAGTCAAGCCATGCTGAAGCAGGTAATTATGTAACAGATAAACCACGGCATGATGCCAGAAAACTAACAGTTAATCAAAAACATAAACATTAACACCACCTGTGTTAACCTTTCAGAAAGATTTCACAGAGAGAATAGATTATTTTTTAGATTATTTTATTTGATCTTTACAGTAATCCACTGACATGGCCAACTCAATTTTTATTCTCACCATTAGACAAAGGCAACCAGAGGACTAGGAGAGTGTATAAATTTTTGAAAGTCACAGTCAGTCTCACAACCAGATCTCCTAGCTTCTACCCCTAGACTCTTTTCCTCTTCCTCTCATATCTCCCATGAACATGTCTAGGTGATTGAATTTAGAAGCAAATAGGTGGGGAAATGGCCTTGGAAGCCCCAATCTCAGTCAAGACAAGGCTAGAGAAGTCACTAGCGCCCTTTGAACAAGGCATCCTAGTTATTTTTAATACCTTTCAACATAACTTTGTGCCTACAGATTGTCAAACTTGTAGATCAGAGCATGGAAGAGAAAAAGTCAAAGGAGTTGTTTGTCTCATCAGACAACTGCTTTGGCTAATTTTCTTTTTTTACTCAGCTGTCGTATTTGTGTGTGCGTGTGTGTGCGCGCGTGTTGTTGAAATCGTATATTCTTGATTGAGCTCTCCTAAGTGTCACTTAAACTTCCATTTAAAAGGTTTAAAAATTGTATTCACACAGTGTTCGTTACCCTGCCTTACCTTTTGCAAATGACTGTCTACCGCTTCTGACTTTGTGAACTTCTCTTTCAGCGTTAGCTTCATTAGTCAAGATGTATGGATGTTGGAAGAATTTTAAATGGGCCTTCTGTGTTGTTTTTGAATGGGCACCACATGCAAATAACTATCCTACAGAAATTTTCATTCTTCTTGGGTTAGCCCACTTTTGTGAAGAGTAAGCACTGTCAGGCTTAATTCCTCATAGCCTGCTTTTATTGAGTATTCAGGCCAAGGTATTCTACTTAGTTTGCTTTTTTATTAGAACCTCTTGGTTGTTCACATACCTTGAGAGAAACTCATTTTCCCCAGAGTGTAACAACTGCAATTAGTTTTTTGCTGGTCCATGGGCAATAAATGAACTTTCCCTCCTCAGGCTAATTGTTCACATAAGGTTCTTGTGAGACTGTTTGTTTCCTTAGAATGACAGAGGCATTTCTTCAAAATGTGTCTGAGTAGTGTCCCAGATATCATTGCTTGATGTTTGAAGATTTTTAAGGGGGGGGGGATATAAAATATTCAACTCACATTTGGTAAACCTCATTTATCTTAGCCTATTTGTACTGAGTCCCCTTAAATCTCGGCCTGCAGGCATCTTTTGAGCAAGAACTCCAGCACAAAAATAAAACAAGAGATGTAAATTTCAATTTGAACTAGAACCATCTACTTACCCCAATCTCTCTTACACACACACACACACACACACACACATAGCCCCTACCTTTATAAAGTAAAGAAAAATAATTCACACCATTATTAGTGTCTGGTATCAATTAAACATTGAGACACCACCACCCCCCCCCAGCCCAGTGTCTCCCTGAGCCAATTGCACAGCATGTGGCTTCATTTATTTGATTATCTGCATAAAAACTTTAGCCATTTTATAAAAGCTTGAAGGCTTTTATACCAATAATTCAATAGTACAGTACTTCCCTAAGGTAACAAAATTGTTTTCAACTACTGCCTTGTCTCTATGGTGAATCTAACATAAGGCACTCTGCTACTGACAAGGGGTACTTAATGCTTTGTGGACTTAAATCTTCTACTATGTCTGTCCAACACAGAAAAGCCTAAAATGTTGAAGCAGGGCCTATGTGGAAATCTTTGTCTACGATTCTAGGCTTAGCATAGTCGCTTTCAGAAAGAATTATAGCAGTGGCTGAGCAATTAGGACACCACTTAGCACCATTCTAATACTTCATCTTCTTCAAAGTGCTTTCATTTCATTGGCTCTTGTGATCTTCACACCATTTTACCCTGTGTAGTAGGTAGTATATGTGTTAGGAAATCAAGATACTGAGTAGTTAAATGCCTTACCCAAAGCCCTACAGCTAATCTGTAACAGAAGTCAGCCTTAAACTCAGATCTCTGCTTTCCCTTATGTAGTCCATAGTGAAGCAAATTAAGGCAAAATCATGAGGTATTTCTGTTTCCTCAGAACTCCTAAGATGGTAAGATTGGGAGAGGTCACAGATAGAACACACAGTTGTGTTGACAGAATAAAGTGGATTTTTGGGGGAGCCTGAGCTATTCAATGTAGCTATCTACATGCATTGAATTCATTTGCAGTTAATAAATCCATGGTCCTTATTCTGTTTGCTCTTAGCTTTCAACCACCCTTTTCCCCATAATCTAGTCATCACTGATTGATAGGGGACTGTATTCCCCTTAAAGGTCTTTAGAGAAAGAGATTACCATTGCCTCTTTTCTAAATTCATTTTTAGAGAAATTCATATGCAGCTTTTCACCTCATGGCATGCTTTATTTGATTCAAGATAAACGTGCTTCATCTATAAATATGTGGCAATTAAGTCTATAATTCAACAAAGGCTATTGAATGTTTGTGTCCAGGTCTGTTGGATTTGTTGAGATACAAAAGTAAAGCATAAAATTCAGCCCTTGCCCTCAAGAAACTTATTGCCTGGATAGAGCGTGACTGGAGAATTCACATTAAAAAAAAAAAAACTTCTGTAGGTTAGAAAACAGAAAGACCAGAACGAACTGGAGTCTGTAAGGAAGGCTTCCTGGAAGAGAAACATCTTGCAGAAGCCTTGAAAGATGAATAGGATTTGAGTTGAGGAATGGAATAGTTAGGCCAAGCTAACAACTACAGTCATGTGCTGCATAACGATGTTTCAGTCAACGACAGAACACACATATGATTGTGGTCCCATAAGATTGGTACCATATACCTAGGTGTGTAGTAAGCTATACCATCTAGGTTTCTATAAGTACACTCTAGGATGTTCCCACAATGACAAAATTGCCGAACAACACATTTCTCTGAACATATCCCTGCCATTAAAGGACCCATGACTGTATATATTTAAAAAATTACGTATGATCTAAAGGGCTTAACAAAATAGTGGTTTATTTCTTGCTCATGTCACAGTCCAATATAGGTTTCCTGGTGAATAGGAGGAATCCCTGCTCCAAGAATTTACTCAAGGAACCAGGCTCCTTCTATTTAGTGGCCCCTCAGTTTCTTAGGCCTTGGAGTCCTCCGCTGGATGCTTTGCATCCAGCCAGCCTAAGGGGAAGGGGTGATCCATAGAGAAGCTCAACAGAGTTTTGTTAGTGATCAGGCCTGGAAGTAGCATACATCACTTCTGCTCACACCCAGCACTACAGAGGAAGCTGGGAAATGTAATCTAGCTCTATTCTCAGAAAGAAAAATAGATAGGATGACCTGAACACATAGCTTTGTCTCTGCCATACTTATGAGGGAGGGTTTGCTGAAGGAAGGTTGAAGAAGATAAGGGTGGCAGAGTAAGAACAAAGTTTAATTCAGCTTGGAAGCTTACTTTTCTGGCTTGATTTGACTAAATTTGATGAACTTGTCACACATTTTGAGTTTTGATCTTGGTAGGATCAAAGGAGCCTGCATTCTTAGCAAGTATTGTATCATTAGCCATCCAGGTATTTCATTTCCCAGTGATGAGAATCACAACTAGATTTGATTGATTATCTTTGGTTTCACAGCACTCATACCAAGACATAACTTTTTTCAAATAGATTTTATTTTTAGAGCAGTTTTAGGTTCATAGAAAACTTGAGCAGAATCTTTATACATTGCACTTACTCCGTATGGTACTCTAATGGTGGATACATGTCATTATACATTTGACCAAACCCATAGAATGCACGACACCAAGAATGAGCTCTAAGGTAAACTGGGGACTTTGGGTAATAATGATGTGTCAGTGTAGGCTCATCAGTTGTAGCAAATGTACCACTCCAGTGCAGGATGTTGATAGTGGGGAGGACTGTGTAAGCGTGGAGGCAGGGGGTATATGGGAACTCTCTGTACTGAGACGTAACTTTTAATGGCAGAGCTACAGTGATTTATTCTAAGTTCATGGACCTTCTCTGCTCATAGGAGCCTCTTTACTGACCGTATATTCATCATGATTGTCCTCTAGCAATCATCACAAATTGGCAACTCAGGGAATAAATCCAATTCAAAGGTAGAATTCATTGGTCCACACTGTGTCTTTATTTTTAAAAAAGATTGAATGCATTTGGGTGGGACATGCTCTCTTTAGTTAACCTTAGTTTCCCCTAGAACCTATGTAGTCTAACACCTGGTCTACCTTACCAATTTATGTCACCTGCCTGACCCCTGACGATATACGAGTTTGTGATACTTGTTTCTGGGGCCTCCTTTTCATGTGGTAGATCATACGATAATAGTCAAGTTACCAAAATCCTCACCACATAGAAACCGAATGCTTTCACAAAACTCACCAGCTTTGTGTGGATGAAGCCACAGAACATCTTTGAAGGATACTTATGAAGAGGTCCAGGAGATCTACCTGAGTATAAGAATTCTTAACAATTTTTGAAAGGGGTCCTGTGTCGCTTTGACAATCTAAGAAAAGCAATGGACCATCTCCCCATGACAGTACCCATACACAAAACATTCTGCAGATAAGTTCATGGAGTTTCTGAACCCTCTGAAACCAGTCTGTATGCCACTCCTGTGGTAGAGTGATTGATAGCCCCATTTAGGCCACTTGGGATAGTGATTAAGGGAATGGACATTGAACTCAGACAAGCATGAGCTAAATCTAGCATATGCTAGGTAGGCAAACTGGAGTTCGTCATTCTACCTCTGAACCTCTATTTCTTCATCTAAAAAATGATGTTAATAATATCTATTCCACAAGGCTGCTGTGAGGATTAAAAGAGAAAGTGTATGTAAAGGATCCTGCACAGTGCCTGGAATATCATAGTATTCTCAGCAAATGAAAATTATTATTATTTAGTGATATTAGTTATCCTTCATGGGTTTTTGATGGTGTTTACCTGGATTGCACACTAGGCTCATCAAGAATTCAACATGGTCCTCCAAATTTCTGCTTACATGTCACTACTCAGAAATCGTTTGAGACCTTTATCTCCCCAGCCCCTCCCCCAAGGCTGCTTCCATGGCACCCTGGACTTGCCCCAAACTAGTGCTATTGCAAGGCATTGTACTGCCTGGTTATCTGTCCATCTGCCCCACCAGTTTCTGCACTCCTTAAGGCCAGTGCCGTGTCTGTTTATGTTCTGCTGCATTCCTGGTGCCTAGCACATAATAGGGGCAAAATAAATCTTGAATAAATTAATAAGTAGGGAGAAAAACAGCTTCCCCAGTAAGCTATTAGAAAAAGAGTGGCTGGTGGAGGTAAGAGAGCTTTTCACTCACTCTGCCTTGGCCTGAAGGCTAAAGCTTTGAGGGGATCAGAAGGAGCTGAAAAGAAGACAAATGCTAAAAACTGGCCTTGACTTTCTTTCGACCAGAATGTTTGGTTAACTAGCCCACAAATCTACTGTTCCCTCTGATAGCTCTGAAGCCCTTTAAAGTACTTTCTGAGTCATGAAAGAAAGGACATTCCAGTCAGTAGAATATTAGTTTGAATGCTTACCATTTTTAATTTGTATTTAAATTCTTTGGAAATTGACCTTTACTGTTTAGAACATACTGTAACTTTTTTATTAAACAGAATATCCGATTAAATAACTCACACTATTCACTAGTCATGTGATATTACAGCGAGTTTATTAGAGTCTCTTATTGAAGAAATCCTGTTCTCATTGTTAACCACACAGTGAAAGCATCTCAGCTGGTCATTAAGCTCTGCCTCCGTCTAACCCTAGTGACACGCAGATATTTGTAATTCCTCCAAGTTCTAGAAGCTCCATTTAGTGGCTCCCCAGCAAGTGAATTTAACAGGCTTCTTGTGCAGAAGCAACTTAGCCCTTTCTGACCCCAGTGAGTAATTAAGTGGGTAGTAGTTAGATCAGTGGAAGAATGGACTTTTCTGCCTAGTGGAGATTTTCCATATAGACCAACATATGATACCAATTTTCAGAGAATTGAAATGCACATAAACAAAGCAAAATATTTTAATCTCTTTTTGTTTTAAAGGGCACTCTATGATCAACAACTAGTGCCAGTTACACAATTCAGCACTCTCAGTATTGGAGATTGAGCTGGTGCCGTATTACACTTTGGGCATGCTCTCAAAGTTTATTTTAACCATTTATCTCTGTATCATAAAATTAAAGAGCAGATTGTGGCAGGAAAAAAAAAACAGTATTTTAGTTTTGTGGTGGCTAAGTCTGTAGATGGAGAGAATTTTATGACTACTTCCAAAGCTTATATTCTGAAAAAAGGCTCATTTTTGATATAGAAATGGTAAAAATGTGGGTGGCCTCAACAGCTGTAATTTTTATAAATTAAGTACAGAGATGCCGTCTGCCAACATTTGAAATTGGCGTTCTGTGCAGCCAGAAACTCTGATCTTCACTGTTATCTAATTTGAGATTTTAGTTACTATTTCCAGGTTATTAACCTCCACATCTGGACTCCCAGTGATCCCCCATCAGGATGCCCCTGCTGCTTCAGTATTGATCAGCAGCGTCCTCTTTCCCAACAGGTGATAAATTTATTAGTAACTCTCCAGGCTGCCCCAGCTTTAGGCAATTGTCTTCTTAAGAATTATGGTATTTATTCGTTGGAGGATAATAAGACAAGGGAAGAAGTCAAATAATTTCGCCTGTAATTTGCAGCTGTTTCATACAGAGCTATGCTTCACAGAGAAAAGAGACTGCAGTTCAGATATTATATAATGTCCCCTACTTTGCTTAAGACATTGTGAATAATTTTTTTACAGGATGCACTTTATTTATGAGCGGGTCCCTCCATAGAAAGAGCTTGTTAGGGCTTAATGCTGATGAATGGAGACAGCACCATTCACACTTCCAGGTTATGGTCTGTCAGTGCTTTCATTATATGCACTAACTTATAAGGATTTATTTATTTTCTCACAAATGCATAAATGTACTCCAAGCTAAACATGCTGTCTGGACATCTGAGCCCAATGTTTTCCTTGGCGGAGGTGAGGCGGTGTGGGGACTCAAGCTGTTGTTTGCTATTCTTCCCATCTCCACTCCCATCCATCCTGCATCACTGCCTAACCTTGTGGTAATATCAGAGATCTATATATTTTTTGCTTGCTCTAAAAATAAATACTGTTTAACATTTTAAGCCCTAAAGTGGTTTTCTCAATGCAGTTTGATTCCTTTCTTATCCAAAGACCATCCCTTCAATTGTGTCTTAAATGCTAATGAAAATGCTGTCAGTAAGTGTATCAATGGACTTCGCCATTGGAACAAAATATGCCACAACGTTGAGTACCAAATTTTGGAAATCTGAGTACAACAATATCAAAATATGAATGTCAGTTGAATCTTCAGATCTTGCTAGCCCCAGATGGCTTTATGTGCTCTGAAATCACATACATCCCCCTCTCTGAAGAATAAAGTTTAAAATATACTGGGCATGTGCCACCTCCTCCTACTCAACGTAACAAACAGCTACACATCATACTGCATCGTCAACATCCCTGGGCTGTAACAATATTTGTTATGGAAAGGGAAACCCCCTCCTCTCCAAGAAATGGCAGAAATAATCCTCTTTTTCCTGCCTGGAATTTCCAATTTGGTTTTTAACCTCAGGGAAAATTAAATACCCCTTAAGCCCCACCAGTGAAGAGTTTGCGAAGTGGCTGTTTGGGAAATTTGTGTGTGTGTGTTGCTTGGTTGTTTGGTTGGTTGGTTAGTTAGTCAGTTAGGGAAGGAAAATGAGAGGAAACATAAATATGTACATATAAAATATGCCTAGCTGTATTAATAAAGCACACAGTCTCTAAAAGCCCTCTCTACTATTTCCTTCTCAACTCCAAGCAAAAGCATAACCCAATCAAATTTAATTAAAAAGTCTCAAGGAAAAAGGAGTATTTTGTAATTTGGACCATGATAAAAGAAATTGCTGTACAAATATATGAAAGGAGACTATCCTACAACTGTCAGCCAAATAAGCCCTGAAGGCCAATCGTGAGTATTTAATAAGCTCATCCCTGGAATTCAGCTGACATGAACAGAGAGAGAGAGAGAGCAGTTCACACTGCTTAGAATTTCACAAAAATTAAAAGTGGGGAAATCATGTTTAGTCCAGGATTATCCTCCCTGGATTGGTACAAACTTTGCCCTCTTATGAGGATGAGGAGTGTAGTAGTCAAGGAACAGAACTGTTCTCCGTGCTGTCAGAATAAAGATGTAAGGACCTCCCCACTGTACTGGTTTCTGTGGGAATACATTTATTTCTCTATACCTTTTGCGAATCTGCTCCAATTTTCAGGGGATTAGATTCTCTAAATTTACTACCTCCTAGTTAGAGCAACACTTTGAAAGTATTCGTCTTAGTTTCCATGTACCTGGATTCTTTGTCCTTTAGCCCTCACAGAACTTGGCACAGTGACATTCAGTATGTGTTTGTAAATAATTCTTCACATCATACACATCAAGCTTATCTGTTCTCAGCCTTCCTCTCTCCAGACTTGAGTCTTCATCTTTCAGTTCATTATCTTATGAAAACAGCCAGATTTTAAATTTCACACTCAGTGATATTTAAGGCAGACGTCATAGAAGGTGATCCCAAATCACAGGCCTACCACAGACCAGACCAAATTCTACGCATTCAGGAAACCGATTTTGCTGAAATACGGACAAAAATAAAAAGCAGATGTACCGCTTGGTTCATCCTCAGTCCAAACGTTCTGGAGATGAAAGAAATGTTCAAGTGCCGTCATCCCTTGACATACTCAATCTTAAAAGTCTTTTTTAAAAACCTCCTTAAAGGTCCTTATACCTCTAAAAATGAGAAAGGGGCTTATTGACATGGAATTTCCCTTGTTTGGACATGCTGGTTTCCTTGGAGAGCTCACCAAAACATAGATGTCTTTAGAGGCATTCAGGGGATGTTGAAATGAATCTGTGACTTTTATAGATGTTAAGGATTCATACTTCATGAGGAACATCAGGATTAATCAAAGTACACTATAAAGCTGAGTCTTAATATTAACCTCCTGCCAACGAATTGGCTCATCTAAAAGCAGTTTATTAAGTTGAGCTTATAAACTGTCCTTAGATGAGTTCACTCTGCAAGGAAAATTAGAGTGGTGTGCGTGCATGCCCACACACACACACTAATAGGACATACTTGTTATCACAGATGTTCCTAACTTTAACATACATTCTGAGTTTCACGAGGTCTGAATAAAGGAGAGGTGGGAGAAGACTAAATTGTAGACGAGTTTTAAAGTGATGCCGTGTGGTTATTTTCAAGAGCACTGTCAAAAGCACCAAGGAAAGCAGGAGTTGAGCCATATGTTCTTTATATGTGTCTGACACTTTTTAAATGTATTATTTCATATGATACTTCTGACAACCTAGGTGTCGAATAACCAGCTCACCCAAGTTTGTCCAGGACTATCCCAGTTTTAAAGCTGAACTTTGCCTCACTGCCAGGCAAACCAAGATAGTTGGTCACCTTAGCTAGGTAAGGCAGGGAAAGATGTTCTAACACCAATTTCCAGCTTGGGGGCATAGTTTCCCCTACACCACCAACGCGCAATTCTCCAACACCAGCTGGATAGCCTACAATTCAGCTCAGTTCTGACACTACCTACCCAGAGATAGCATCTGATCCCACAGATTAAGGGTTCAGTCCTACAAGACGTCCCCCTACTTCAGACTCCACTCAAAAGTCCAGGGTGTCACCTGTGTTTCTAACCGACCAACTGTAGATTGGAGGTGCCAAGGACCCCCTCCTCGGTTTCAATTAATTTGCTACAGAGACTCACAGAACTCAGAGAAACGGTTTAGTTACTCTATTACCGGTTTATTATAAAAGGATATAGCTCAGGAACAGCCAGATGGAAGAGACGCATACGGCAAGGTGTAGGGAAAGGATGAGGAGTTTCCATGCCCACTCCAGATGTGTCACTCTCCCCAACTTGCCACGTGTTTGCCAACCCAGAAGCCCTCTGAATCACATCTTTTTGGTTTTTATAGAGGCTTCATTACAGAGGCATGATTGATTACATCATTGGCCATTGGCAATTGATTCAACCACCAGCGTTCTCCCCTCCCTAGAAATCAGAGGGTAGGACTGAAAGTTCCAACCATCTAATCACATGGTTGGTTCTCCTGGCAACCAACCCTCATCCTTAGATGCGATCCAAAGTCATCTTATTAACATAACAAAATACACCTTTATCTCTCTTGCCACTTAGGAAATTCCAAGAGTTTTTGGTGCTCTGTGCTAGAAATGAGGATGCAGACAAAATACATATATTTCTTATTATAAATCATAATATCACAGGCAGGTATTCTTTCGCATATCTTATCAAAGAGGAGGCTGAAACTTGGAGAGACGAATGACTCAATCAAAGTCACACATCAGTTGTAAGTGGTATACCAAGTATTAGAACCCAAGCCTTCTAATTGCTATTCTACATTTTCCAAGAAACCAGGATGTGATTAACATAGTGTGTAAAAACCACTACTGTGAGGATTTTATTGGCTTTTATTTTTCCTAGAAGTTTAACCATTCCCTTTGTGACACCATGATTTTGCTCTCCAATCCTCCTCTTAATGGATAAGACAGAGAAAAAACTCAGTCCAGTTTATCAGAATTATTATAGACTCTGTTAACTGAGTGTGAATTGATGAAAATCATTTTAATGCTTTCCAAGTCAGTTATTTCTAATGCAACTATGAAAATAAGCAGTGGCCTGTTCATCTGCACCCTAAAAGAAATGTAACATATGCTGCCTCCTCTGTCTTTTCCCATTTATCTTAAAGAGGACTTTTTTTCTTTTTGTGGGGATAAGCAAGTAGCAGGGGGTTGGAAAGGTAAAACTGGGCAACACAAAATTATTAGACCTGGCTTTATCTCTGCATGTTACATTTTGTCATTTCTTCTCAATACACAAAGAAGTGAATGTGTGTCCAAACAAACCTCTCCCATTACTGTCCTGTCTGTGCTGAGCAAAATTGAATCCATATGTCTTTACAATGACTTTCCATTTCTATGGCTTCTTTCAAAATACTGATCTTGGTGCAAATGTGGCCCACTAGACTACTAATGCTCATTTGCTCTTTCCCAACAGGCATCACAGTTGATAGGCATGGATTCATTTACTTTGTGGATGGCACTATGATTCGAAGAATTGATGAGAATGCTGTGATCACAACTGTAATTGGCTCAAACGGTCTGACTTCCACACAGCCACTGAGCTGTGACTCAGGAATGGACATCACTCAGGTAGGCACCAATGGTTTTCAAGTGTTGTCACTATTTGGCATCATGGAAATGGATAACAATTTTCTCATACAGAAATTGGGTAGAAAGGAAGCCTGGTGTATCTATTATAACACCAGGTAGCAGAAGTTTCTCTTTATGTAACTTACTTTTTTCTTCCTCAGAAAAACTAAGAAAATGGTAAGCTGGGAGGGGAGTGATGCTAGGTGGAATATTGGCATAAGAATTGGGGTAAAGTCTCTCAAATTTGAATTAATTAGAGTGTAAGGCCAATCTCATTTATTGAATATTTTCCAAGATATATAATTTTATTATTTTTAAATAATACAATAACTCACATTTGGAAAAGTATTGACTACTAAAGTCTTTAGAAATATTTCTTAATGAGTATATGAGCATGCCTTCCTATTCATGTGTATGAAAATTGCTATCTCTAGGGTGTTTGAAAGTTTTAAGTAAAAGTAATATTCCCTCTGAGATCTATTTTACATTTATTCACTAGAGCTTTTTGCCAGTGAGAATAAAAGGGGAAATTCAGTGTAACTCTCACCTGGGTCCAAAATTCTAGTTTTACCACAATTCTACAAAATTAGGATTAGACATGAAGAAAGATTAAGGAGCATGCAGCACAGTCCCAGCAGCCTGTGGATGTCTTTTTGATTCTGCAGACACAAGAGGTTGGTGTGTAAAATGAGAGAATAGACTAGACAATCCTCAAAGGGACTTTCAAGGTCTAATATTCCACAAATCTTTGACTCTGATGAACTAGATTATCAGATAATCTTTTCAAATGAATTAGAGTAGAAGTTGAGACTTTTAGGATTGGTTAGATGTATCAGGGAGGATGGTTTTGACTGCAAATAGTAAAATATGTATCTAAAAGTAATTTAAATAATGTTTCATTATCTCACATAGTGAGATGACCAGAGGTAGGCAAAGGTGTCAAGAGATTTCCTTCTTGTGTCACATTGGCTGGAATCAACTCATATGCCCATGCCTTCACCAATCACTAGCAAAGAGGAAATGAGATCTCCAAAACAGATTCAGACCCTCTGGAACTGGGTCACCTTCCCTGAGCACATTGCTACCTAATTCTTGAGCCAAAATCAGGAGTCTGTTAACAAGGAATGGAGGATTGCTGTTGGATAGGAAACTAGTGATATTCTCCACAGTTAGAATAATTCTGTTGCTTCATTCTTCATATCACCTGAAAGCTATGATAACAAGGAAAGTAAAGTGAATATACCACTCAGAAACCTTGCTTTAGTCATTAGCTCTAATGTCCCCTCCCATCTCCATCCTCCATGCATAAAATACTAGAAATGCGCCTATTTGGAGGTTACTTCTTCTCTATGTGCCCCTGCCTCACCCCAGAAACTCAGAAAATGGTCAAATATAGTCAACTACAAAAATCAAGTGGGAAGTGGAAGGCCTGGAAAATTCACAAAGTGAATGAACCATTCTTAAGAGAGATTTGGGTGGATCAGGCTATCAAGTCCTAGAGCAGCCTAACTTTCCATGGTGCAAAATCCTGCAGAAGGCAAGGAAAAGGAGCATTATTTATGGCAGTAAGGAAGGGTGTGAGTGTGTTTATATGGAGGAGGGGGACGAAAGAGACAAGATGCACGTATATGATTCACTTGTGGGATATTTTTAACTTAAATTAGGACGCTTAGTGTTGCAATCAGTCAACTCTAAACAACTTATCTGTTTCTGTGTGGAAAACTTATGCTGAAGAGAGAATTCTTTGTCTAAATAGAGCAAACATATGATCCTCAGCACCATGAGAAGGGTTCTTTCTCACATGACGCTTTGCAAGCCATAATTGCCACCATAAAAGCTACCTTGTCTCTCTCAGGTTGGGATGTAGAGTACAGCCCATTGAACAGGAGCCCTGGTAACCCGGAGCACATTTTCCCTGTGGCATTTCATTCCAGGCTTCAATTCTCCTGACACTCCCCCTTCCCTTTTCCTTATACAACTTCAGCTTTGGAAAAACAGTAGTTTTTTGTGGTTTTTTTTTTGGCGGGGGGGATGCGGAGTTGAGTGGGGGGATGAGGTGGGTGGTGGGTGTTAAAAACCAGCAGGACTGACTGGGAAAGAAAGCAGGCTTCGTGTCCAAGTTATTTGGCAGCTATCTCTGCTGCTGTCCACCTTTTCCTGTTCCGTGCTTGAAGCACCCTAAAGAGTAACTAGGGTTTTTCCTTTTAGGCTGGCACAGAACAGTAAGTCCTTACTGATCGCTACCTCGGTGTCCAGATTATGACCCTCCACCTTTATTAGGTGCCTGCTTCTCATGGCCCTATTTCTTCAGTCTGAAATTTATATCTACTGGTCCAAATCCCATTCCCCACCCTCCTCACACCTCACCTTTTCCATGGGACCCTCCCCTAATGGTTCAAGTTCTCACTGTTGTCTCCTTCTCTTACTGAAATTTAATATTACCACGTTTAATATGTAATCTGTTCTCTGTGGCCAAACAGTGTGTCCAACTAGCCTCCCAAGGTAGACTGTATGTTCTTTGGACATGCATAGTAAGTGCTCAACAGGCACAGTTAACATGTATACTGATACCATGGTGCAAAGAATATGGAGAAGTAGTGAGAGATGAAGCTAGAGAGGTAAGTGGAGATGATATGGTAAAGGAACTTATAAACATGATAGAGTGGACAATGGAGAGCCAATAATAGCATCAAGCAGAGAAATGCATTTTTAAAATAGTATTAAGCTTGGAAATTCATTTTTAAAAGATCATTAGCTGTACTATAGAGAACTGAGTGGAGAGAAGCAGTGTTAGAGGCAGTGAGACCACTTAAGAGACATTTGAAGTAATATAAATGTGACAAGGACGAAACATCAATATATAAATGATTAGCACCTTTTCACAGGACTTCCATATAAATTAAATTGCTTTCCAATGTTTTTCTGGATGTTCAGATGATATTTCTTTGGGATACAACTCTGTGATGACACTGACCATAAAGTTGCTCAGCTTTATCTGGGTCGCATAGGCAAGCAATGATAATGGCCAAATCTAAAGTGTTAGCAGTATGGGGGCTGGCCCCGTGGCCGAGTGGTTAAGTTCACGCGCTCCGCTGCAGGCGGCCCAGTGTTTCGTTGGTTCGAATCCTGGGCGCGGACATGGCACTGCTCATCAAACCACGCTGAGGCAGTGTCCCATATGCCACAACTAGAAGGACCCACAACGAAGAATATACAACTATGTACTGGGGGGCTTTGGGGAGAAAAAGGAAAAAATAAAAAAAAAATCTAAAGTGTTAGCAGTATGGATTAAGAAAGCCAGACAGATTAGAGAAATATTGGAGCTAAAATCAAAGAACTTGCTGGCTGACTTAATTCTGGAATTAAGGAAGTTCTTGTGTGGTGGTACCACTTACTGAGATAAGGAACATAAGTGGATGAGAAGCAGGTTTGGGTGAGAGGTACATCATGGGTTCAGTATGGGGCATGCTGAGTTTGAGGTGCCAATGTACATTCAGGTAAATATATTTGGCAGGCAATTGGATATAGGTCTAAAGCTCAAGGCCTGAAATGGAGATTAGATTTGAGATCATCAGCTTACACATGGTGATGACAAATAGGGGAGTAGATGAAATCCTCCAGGGAGGGTGCATAGCATTTAAAAAAAGGAAAAGCTTAAGACCAAACTTCAAGGATATCGGTATTCAGGAGAAGGCTGAGGAATGGGAGCCCATAAAGGGGCTGAGAGGAAGAGACCTGACAGGTGGGAGGAAAACCAGGAACGTGTGTTTCAAAAAAGCCAAGGGAAACAAGCTTTTCAAAAGGAAAGGAATGGTTAATATCAAATGCTGCTTAGAGGTCATGTAAAATAAGGTGTTTTTTTAAGAAGCTATTTGGTTTGACAGCATTTGTGACTCTGATAAGAGTGGCTTTGGTAGAGTGCTAATTAAGTGGAGTCAGATTGCTGTGGTAGAGTGGGAGGTGAGGAAAAGGGGAGAGTGAAAATAGGTCACTCTTTTGAGATGTTTAGCTGGGCAGGGGAGGCTTTGCCATGGAAGTAAATCAGCTCGCAGGTGTGTGCAAATCAGCACCCAGGCGTGGCACGAGAGGACGAAACTTGGAGCACAGGAATGAAATCAGACAGATGAGTGGATAGAGTGTCTACCAGGAGGAAGCCAGTGTGTGGCACAGCTTCCCAGATGCTCAGCCTCTATAGCCAGAGTTTCCCCTGTCTCTTTAGAAAACTGTGGCATAATAGGGACCTATATTTCCTATGACTGCGCTTAAGAACATGGACTGTCTTCAGCTAGAGGGAAGCAAGCTGAGTAGGGAGCTTCATAACACCTTCCCAGAGCAAAGCCCCAGTTGTTTATAGTAGTACTTACAGTGATCCAGCTGAGCTTACACAGTGCTCAGTTTCATATTTCAGTAAATCAAAATATATTGATGGGTAAGGGTGGAGACAAATGTCTAAATGAGAACACACAGATTCTGCTGACAGGAACAGACAGGAGAGAAAATAGAGGCCTGTGCTGCAGCATGAAGATTTGAATCAGACCTTTTGAAGAGCTTACTGATTCTAAGACCATGTGGCAGCATCATACATTATCAAAAGATCTTAAACAGTCCCCACCTTTTGAAACTTTTAAAGCAAATGTTGGATGGCAATAATCTATGAATGTCGAAATACAGACCTCTCTGGAGTCAAGAAGATGGATCAACTGTTTTCTCAAGGTCCCTTCCAACTCCATGAAGATTTCACTACAGAAATACACAGAATACACAGAAACAAGTCCTAAAGTTCCTTGTTACTTTTCCTACATTCCAAAACCAAAAGATCCCAAACAAGGGTGGGCCCATCCACGCTACCATAGTACATTTGGAAGCTGGGAAGTGATGCAGAGAACAGTCCTCTCTTTCTTACTTACTTTTATCTTCTGCGCTTTTCTGAGGCAAACCTGAGCCCTGGGAAGAATCAGTCCTCGATAGCTTACCCTAATCTTCAGTAGATCATGATGTCTCCCTATGGTGATTCTAAGAATAACTGCTACCACTTATTGAGAGCTTACTATGTGCCAGGAACTATGCTAAGCATCTCATTCACACTGTTCCATTTTATCTCCACAACCCAGCCACCCCTGAAAGGTAGGTATAATTATCCCCACCCACAGAGAGAAAACTGTTGTCAGAAAGATTCTATATTGTGCTATGACAATAGAGCTATTAAGTGATAGAACCAAGATTCGAGCACAAACTTTCTGACCCCTACTGTACATTTTTCCAACTTCTACATTTTCAACCACAATTGGAGATGACCAAATATCATCGTATTTAGTGGGTGAAAAATGTCATTTGGTTGAGGAATATGCTATTTATTCACAGAATGTGCGTTTTGTGGCACTTAGGAAATAGTTTAATAAAATCTAATCATCTCCAGAAATGAAATTTACTTTGACAATAAAATCAGCCATTTGTTCAAAATCAATATCTTTTTTGATTTACTGAAATGTGAAACTGAACTCTTGGTATAAACTCTGAAGCATAACTGCCCTTTGTAATCACCGCTATAAACAACCAGGCCTTTCACTTCAGGAGATGAGTTGATTATGAAGAGATTGGGATCTTTATTTCTGTTGCTGCTTTTGAATCATCCTGCTCTGGTAATTCACTTCCATCTCGTGCCTGACTAGAATGGAATTGGGAGTTAGACCAAGTCTCTTGGTACCATAGCAAATTTGAGAATTGATTTACTCCTTGGAGCCAGCCAAATGCTCTCCCCAAAATCAGCCTAATAGCAGATACACAAGCAACATGGACCTTGTATGCACAAATAATCCTGTTGAACCACTGTCCATAAGGCACACGCTTTGAGGTGTTTGTCTAGAGTGTCCAATATATAACCAGTCCTCCATAAATGCTTGTTGGATCATCTGTATATTCCCCAGTGGTTCCCAAAAGCACCCATTTGTCAGATGGGCTTAACAGGTGGAGGGAGGCATCATCCACGGTTATGAAGGAAGGACAGTAACTGGTTCTTTGGAGGAGCAAACTTTGGCCCCGTGCATTTAACCTATTGAGCTAGTCTACTGGGAATCCTATTCCTCTTTCCAGTCATTTGATGTTGGACTTTCCTCCAGAATATTCTCGTAGCAACAGTCCAACCTCTCCTCAATGCCTCGTGATGAAGATCTCCCTACCTCCTCCAGGCAGCTCATTCCATCTTTGAATGTCTCTGACTGATGGAAAGCTCTCCTGGGATTCCTTTAACTTTAACTTTTTAATCTTCCTTTAACTTTCACCATCTAGTCTTACTGCAGTTCTTTAGGCCCTGTGTTATTAATTTAATCTGTTTTCTATGAACCAAGCACTATACTAGGTACTTTCATATATGTTATCTTATTTAATTCTCATGATAATCCATCAAGGTAAGTATTATGTTCCCCTATTCTTAATAAACATGAAAAACAAGGTTCAGAGGAGTTGAGTAACTTGGTCAAGGTCTCATAACCAGAAAGTGGCAGAGTTGAAATTTGAACCTGGTCGACCTGATGCCACAGTTCACATTCTTTTCACCAAACTGGTGTATCAGACTGCCTTCTCCACATGACAGCCTTCTCAGTCTATGTGAACAACTCTCTCAGGCCTCCTACGTCACATCCCCAGTTGATTGAACTGTATCTCACTTGGCATGGTTTTGAGTTCCTTCTCCAATCTCATCACTCTTCTCTGAACATTTTCCCATTTATCTACATCTCTTTGAAAGCGAATCTTCCAGAAATGAATGAAATAATCCAGATGTGCTCTAACTCAGAGGTAGGATGGAGAGTATCACAACCCTCTTTCTATATTCTCTGTTTCTGTTCATTTTGTCTGGTGGTTTTCAAAAGGACTTTTGCCAAAGAACGTTTACTTCAAACAAAATAAGTCCCCATTTATAAAACTGATGCAAACAGCAGATTCAAAGAAGAAATAGTATCCCAGAATCTTCCTTATTCGGGCTCACTCCCGCTCAATGGTAGTTCACATGGTGACCCCCAAGGGACTTTTTCAAAATGCTAAGGAAATAAAAAGCACAGATTAAGAAATCATAGCTAAAGTTGAATTGGATTTTTGGACACTTCTGACGTAAGATGTGATTACAGAGTACTAAAACTTCACGACTCTCATCCCCCATCTCCTCATCTTGTACTTGCACAGCTGGTTATTTGCATCATAGTGCAAGATCTTACATTAGTCTGTATTCAATTCCATCTCAATATATTCAGTCCATATCTTTGTATTCTTCTGTTATTACCCAATATCTTCACTATCCTTCCCAGCCTTGTGTCACCTATGGATTTGATGAATGCTTTCTTTGTCTTCACTGATGATAAAGTTGATGGATAGATAGGCCAGGATGAAATTGTGGCACCACTAGACTAGTTATCTGTTAGGTTATGACCCTGTTTGTTTGAACTATCACCTATGAGTTGTGTTTCATAGTAGATCAGAAAATCAATATAATGGCCTCTGACCAGCTTTAAAAAACAAAGAAATAGAACAAAAAAATTCAGACTACATCCTGTGTATTAAGGGTAAGTAAGTAATTATCTTTCATGAAACTTTTATTTCAATTGTGTATCCTGGATAATGGTGTAAAATATATTTCTAACCAAGAGTACAGTCAAAACAAGTTTGAAAGCCACTACCCTCGCCTCTATTTCCTCCAACTTATCCCCAAAGGTATCCATGAGAAACTTTATGAGGTTTGTAACTCTGTTTAAAAAGAAAAAAAATCCCTTGACATAATTTATTTCCAGTCATAGTATCTATAAACACCACTTCCTCATCTAAGAACTAACAAACAGTTATTTAATAACACATTCAAGGATCTTTTGCAAATCAACATCAGGTTCCCTCCCTGGAGTTCGTGGGGCATATCTTCTGATTCTTCTTGAAGTTGGAACTAGGTTTAGCCATCTCTAATTTTCAAGCACGTCTTCTACTGCCCACTATTTCTCAACAGTCACAAAAAATGGTTCTAAAAACCAATTTGCAAGTTGTCTCTAACAGGTAATTCTTCCTGGTCGGGAAACTTGAACTCAGTTTAAAGAATTTAGGTGCTCTTTTACAGTCCCTTGAACCCATTCTGGACTTTAGTAACTTTGAATCAATGTTCTTTGTGGTCATTCACCTTAACAAGGAAAACAAAACTTCCCCTCTCTCATGCATCAGCATTACACCACCTGCCCCAGGCAGATCTCTCCCTCCCCTGGTTGTCTTCCACTCTCTACATAACAGAAAAGGCCATTTTCCATTCTCCTTAGAATTTTTTGCAAGCTTCAGATAAATTAACCACAACTGAATAGAAGAGGAAATATAAAGCCTCCTCTCCAAAATCTACATGTCAATTCAACTTTATACAAGTGGATTCAGCATTTTTCTGTGGTTTTGAAAAAATATATATAATAACATCCAGGCGTGAAAAGTTATAGCAATCAGGGGAGGAAAAATAAAAGAAACAATAGTTTTATAACAGAAAAAGCATCTTCTTTTCCCCTTCTCAAACTCTTGCCTAATGTCTCTCATTGTCTCTTCCTTTCTCCCTTGCCAACCCTTTCGTGTCTACAGAATGTCCTCTATCACCCTGAGTGAAATGGATGATATTGAAACTTGAGTTCTTCAGGGGTTACTTGCCGTTCTTTGCGCACTACCATCACTCTCCCATGTGCACACTGAGAAAGAACAGAATTAGATCTTTCTATTGAAGGCCATTATAAGTGAAATTCCCTGCAGGGACAGACTTCTGAGTTTTCTGAAGCTCTGTAGGGAATCAAGAAAATCTGAGTTATAATAAGTTTGCTTAAATAAAGAGATCTCCCAGGAGAAAAAAAGAAAGTTTATTTTAAAAGTTCTTGCCTCCAGAGATAATCTCACCACCTCCACCCCATCACACCCTCCCAAAACTTCAACGGCTATGGAACCCATCTCACTGTGAAAGCAAAGAAAAGGTCTGTGGCCACACTCGACAATTCAGACAGAGGGAAATGGGATAGAAGGAAGGAGTGAGCTGCAGGTAAACAGCAAAACAGGGAAGATGAAAGCAACTTATCTGAAGTATCTGTACACAGTTCTATCAGGGGCTAGCAACACCAGTGGACAGCAGGCACAGCTAGTGAGAGTCAAAAAGAGGTGACAAAAGGGAGTGGAGAATGGCTCAAACAGCAGATTAACAAGGCCCAGGGAGTAGCAAAATGAAACTAAAAAAGTTATTTCATAACCCGTGTGCCAATCATTTATTTTATCCAATTTAGTCATGGTCAGTTTAACCAACTGAATCAACCACTTCTATAGTGACCACCAAATAATGGATCACATGACATGAAAACTCATACCAGGATAAAGAAAACTTGGTATATACTGTAGGGGAGGAAGACTTTTCCTCTACCTAATGTGGGTTCATCTGGCCGGAGAATGAATTAAATTCACATGAGACAGAATAGCAAGAGAAATTAAACAAAGCTTTATGAGGACCATGGCCCAGGGCCTCTCTGCCCGAAGGAAGAAAGGGCACCGAAGAAGTGGGGTGCACAGAGTGGTTATATACCCCCAAACAGGATATTTCACATATGATTGAAATGTCCCTCCCACAACAGTCACAAGATTGCCCTGTCGGCACAGCGCTTGATGGACACGGCAGATAGTGGGTCTGCTATCTCGGTGGGCGTAGCAGGAGGCAAGTCTATTGTCTCGAGTTGGGTGGTCACAGGTGAGTGCAGCAATCAGTTCCTAGCATAAGGAAAGATGCTTAATCCTTAAGGGAATGCTGACGTTGGGAGGGGTAGGGAAGTCAGTTACAGGAGGTTACCAGACAAGCACAATAAACAAATGCAGATTTAAGTCCTTGCCTTTGGCATTAATTAAGAGTTTCTAGAGACAAGGTCATCCCCTTTCTTCTTCCTGGTCCAGAGAGGAAGGCACCTTTACAGATAGAGATTTCCTTTACAATGTAAATGTGTCCTAACAAAGGGTAAGCAAGTTCCACCCCTCAGAGTCTCCTTCCCTGTCCCAGTTTATCAAAAGCAATCAGCCTCAAATAATCCTCATGCCAAAGAGACATATCTTGGCGTGGCCAAGACCAGTTCCCCACAATACATACAATAGAATACTATGCAGACTTTAAAAAGAAGGAAATCTTGTCACATCCCACAACGTGAATTACCCTTGAGGACATTATGCAAGTTGAAATAAATGGGTCACAAAAAGATGAATACTGTATGATTCCACTTATATGAAGTATCTAAGGTAGTCAAAACCAGAGAAATAGAAAACAGAAAGATGGCTACAGAGGGGAGAGGGAATTAGTGTTTAATGGGTATAGAGTTTCAGTGTTGCAGGATGTAAAAGCTCTAGAGATCTGTTGCACAACAATATGAATATACTTAACACTACTGAACTGTACAGTTGAAAATGATTAAGACTGTAAATTTTATGTTTATGTGTTTTTTTGACAATAATAATAATAAACTCATACCAACCAAACCTCCAATGGATTTTTCCATTTTCTTTCACTGTTCTCAGGCCTGGATAACATCAATAGTGCAGGAACCTAACTGCTCAGCAATTGGTTGTTGCAGCAGTGCAAATGTAAGCATCCTAAATCAGCAATGCTCTGCTCTATTCTTTTGAGCCACGTGCACTCAGTTAATCCACATCAGTCACAGCCAGTTCCTCCTGCTGATCCAAAGGCTCATAGTCTAAATGTAGAAATGGGAGTGGGGGAAGTACTAGTCTCTACAAGGTAAAGAGGGAGCTCAGTCTACATCAACCATGGCAGGAAGGCACTGCTAACTTAGCCATGCTCTTCTCAAAGACTTCAATATATCAATAACCTTAAATGCAGAAGTATTTAATTAGAAAGTGATGGCTATTGAAAAAAAGGAGCAAACTTGCTAACAGACATATTCATAAGCTTGGAATAATTATTCATTTCTTCAGGAGCACTAGGGCATATTTTACCAAAGTTCTCTAGACAGCTGCCTCATCACCCACTTCTCCTTGAACAAGATAGCACGTCTAGTAGAAAGAACATAGACAGTTCGGGGTGTGAGTCCAGATTCTGCCATTTATTAGCAGCGTGACCTCAGGCAAGTTACTTAAGATCTCTGTGTTTGAGCTTCTTCAACAGTAAAAAGTGGGATAAAAACATGTACTGTCTTCTAAGGTTGTCATGATAGTTAAACAAGAAAACAAATATGAAAGAACTTTGTTTTTTGAAAGACACTTGCAACTGTAAATTGTTAGTGTTGATCAGACGTGAAGAGAGAGGTCACATTGGTGTTACATGTAACCTTGGCTTTTATGTGTTCATTTGCCACAGCACTTAAGTGGGTGGCATGTGAAAGGAAGGTGGCACAAACCTCAATCCATATAGCAGTCAAATTATGCTGTCACAGAGCATGAGATGGCAGTTAATGTTGCTCAGACTCTGATTTGACAGCAGCACCAAGAACCATTAAAAAAGTTTTCTCTGGGGGGCTGGCCCCGTGGCGGAGTGGTTAAGTTCGCGTGCTCCGCTGCAGGCGGCCCAGTGTTTCCTTAGTTCGAATCCTGGGCACGGACATGGCACTGCTCATCAGACCACGCTGAGGCAGCGTCCCACATGCCACAACTAGAAGAACCCACATCGAAGAATACACAACTATGTACCGGGGAGCTTTGGGGAGAAAAAGGAAAAAATAAAATCTTTAAAAAAAAAAAAAAAAAGCTTTCTCTGGGAGTCTATTGGCTCTCCACGTTGCTCACCTGTAAATGAGCGATCCATTAGAGTTTATGGCTGAAAATTACATAGTAATGCTAAATAAACACTACTGTTAGTTGCCGTTTCTATATTTTAGAAAAAGAACATCTATTTTTGAATCATTTATTCTGTTCTCCTCTGAAATACGGCGATATAGAAAAAAAATTAAATTATTTTTGTCTACTTCTTGACCCGAAAGAGGTTTCTCTGTAATTTCATATTCAGCACTACACTTGGAAAACAGACACTAGAATTTTAGAGCCAGCTAATTATTCCTCCTTATGAAGGCTAATTCAATAAATGACTCAATTGTTGATTAAGTGTCCTCACTTTTTTTAATGTGAAAGCACTTGGAAAAGTATGAACTGCTTTATAAATATAAGGGATGATGTAAGATGTTAATTGGCATCTTCAGGAAAAATTTTCTGTTGATTCATCATACACTTGCTAAAATGGGAGGACACAAGAACAAAATAAATCTGCAAGGTGGTTATTCTGATTTTGTAATATCTGTGGTTGTCAGTCTCTAATTTAAATGCATTCCTGGATAATGTTATTTATTGCTCATTCAGTCCAAACCTACTCTCCTTGCTCTGACAAATGCAGGAAAACTCCTTCTGGAACTGCAAAGGAGAGCCAAACCTTTCTCTAATCCTTTAGCAGAGGGTGCAAGAGACAAAATCAGGCCTCTAGGTAGACTCTCCTTCATAGTTATGCCAATATAAAAAGGCGGTAAAGCATAGTGGTTGGGAACACAGACTACCTGGGTTTGAGTCCTGGGTCCACCACTTGCTAGATGTGTGTCCCTGGGAAAAATTCCTTATCTGTAAGTGGAGATGATGTTACCTTCCTCCATAGGGAAGTTCTGAGTATTAAATGAGCTAATATATATATATATATGTATATATACATATATATATATATCTTAGCAAAGTATCTCGCTCATGACTGCTCAATAAATTAATAGCAGTAGTAGTAGCAGCAGCAGGAGCAGCAGTAGTAATATTTGACCTTCCATTCACAAAACAGAGAATTGAATTGATAATTTACAGAACCAAGATAAAAAGGACAAAGTTTGGAACTGCTATGGAAATTGTGTAATTTTCCCTTCTGTCCTTTGTATGTAGGTGCACCTTTTGCAGAGAGGCATGCGTATACCCGTAGATGAGTTTGATGGGCTATAACAAGCATGTGCTCCAAAGACTGGTCTTAATCTGCTATGACCTTCACAGAATGTGTCATCTGCCTAATGCTGATGTGAAGCTCTGTCTAGATCACTTAAAGGATGGTCACTATAGTCATTGAATGGTGCCCCAAATCCTTCATTTTCTTTCTACTTTCCAGAGGTGTCATGCTGACTATGGAGCTAAGGCTGGAATGTAGTGTGAGTTTCATACAACTGTGAATTTGAAATCAAGAGGTAAAAGAGCAGTTCATTCAGTGGGTGGCCCGTAGCCATCCTAGGTGGCTCAATTTCACAAAAAATTAAACATGAGAGTAGATAAGTAAGAAGACAGAGTTTATCTAAGTCAATATGAAGAATATGACTTTCCTAAGACAAAACAAAGAGGCTCCCAGCTAAGTGGGAAATCAAAAGGAAAGAAGTATGAGGCGGATGTGTTCATAAGAAGAAAGCAATGTCTTAGGATTTTTGAAGCAAGTTTAGTCTATGAGCTGCTTTGTCTATCCAATGACCCTTCTGTTTTTATTAAGATATTCAGGCTCCAAGTATGTCAATCAGTTTTAAAAGATTTTAATATATAGAAACCCAAATTTAACAAAATGATAAGCTGGGAAAAGCATTGCACTAAGATGACCCACAGAATTCCTTTAAATATCATTTCTCTTCTCCAAATTCATTTAAACTCGCTTTTTTAAACTGTGCTTTTCAGGCCTACGTGTCTTGGGTAAAATCACAATCATAGAATAATAACCTATTATCAGAGATATTTGCATGGTTCCCTCCAAAATGGCAGCTCGGGCTGTTTATATAAGAAGTAAAGAATAGCAGGCCAACAGATTCAACTCCAGGATATCCAAATTCTGTTGAAATGTCTGCACACAAGCAAATAGCCAGAGTTGTCAGGGACCTTAAAATAAAAGTCAAGTACCGTGCTCAATGCTATATCGAAAACATAATTTATCACATAAATAAAACTCCCTTAGCAGTGTCCTCTTTCCACACAAAGGACAATGGCACGTTAGCTCTTATTAAAACTATTAAGCACCAGAGGAAAAGCATCTTCAAAGTTCAGGGAGAGTCACAAGATGCGAAGCTTGCAAACTACTTTTGAACCACTCAGTCTTCCACAGATTTTGCTCGGCAGGCGCCATGACCTGAAATAAACCTGAAACTCTCTAAGAGACAGAAATATCTAGTTGGTAAATTCAGTGGTTAGCATCTAGGGCTTATACGGCCAATATCCTGGGCTATTTTCCAGTGTAAGCCAGTTGGCCTAACCCTATTTCAGACTATGCCTTTAAACATAGCCCCACTCTCGGTTAACTGTGGGAGGGGAAAGTGCATGAACCAGTGCCAACCCCGTCTGTGTTCAATGGAAGCACAACTCAGAGAGAAAGTTCTATTGACTGTGATCAGGAATGTCATCATTTCATGCAAAAGTTAGCATATTTGGAAAAGTGAACACAGGGACATATAAAACATTTACCAACAGGCTATACCTGTTGAGAGTTGTTTACCTTGAGATATGTAAGAAGAGCAGGCGTTTATTTGGTCCACCTCAGAATACACTTCCAACTCCAAATCAAAGAGAAGAGGATCCTGAAGGAGCAACCCCAATGTCTGACAAGGAGACTCGCAGCAAAAGGGAATATAAAAGATATTTAGTAGTAAATACCGACGTGTTATTATTTATAAGTAAATTCTAAGCACACAGGAAGTGTTGTCATAGGCCAACCTTCTGAACCATTTGGTACAGCATTCTGTCTCCAAAAGGCATATGGGAGCATGGCATGATCCATCATAAAATCAGCCTCAAAAATCAAAAGAATGAGAAGTTTCTAGAGAATAATGACATCAACATGGTTGTTTCAGAGAATCACAGAAGCTCTGGATAAAGCCAATCACAATCAACTTCATAGAGTCCAAGCAAAGTGGATTTATTTTATATAGATATTTTCTGGAAATGGCAGCTTTATAGGCCATTAGACACACAGAGGATACTAGTGACTATTAAGTTCTCTGGGGCCAAGATAGTCTTTGCTGGTTCTTGTTCACCTTTACTAGTTTTCTATTACGGCTCACCTACAATGTGTATTGTTCTTCCTCTGTGCTTATATACGGATTCGTGCTGTGAATATCAGTCAAGATCCACCCAGAAAAACAGAAACCACATTAGTTATTTTAACAGAGAAAATTTCATATAGGTAATGGGCTACAGGGGTATTAGAGGGTTGAGAAAAAAAGAGAGATAATATCTGCAGGAGGCAGCCACCACCTCTAGGGCTGGGGAAACAAAGGAAAGAGGTTGGAATTGTCAGAACCTAGAAAGATGGAGGATTTCCTCCATCGAGGTGGGACCTACTCTTCTGAGAAGAGGATGCCAGTCGGCTGCTTCCAGGACCTCTGAGTGGGCGTGGTGAGACCAATTCTTGCAGTATGGAAAGGAACTGGAAAGTGCAGCCAGCTACTGCTGCCAGGATGAAGAGCTGCCGTTGCAGCAATGCTGACCAGAACAGAAAGCAAGCAGGAAGGAGCAAATCCCTTCTTCCTCTTCTAGCTTCCCAGAATCCTTTTATTTGCCATATTGTCGGGACCTACCAGAAATCCAGGTGGCAAAAGAGAAATGTAGTTTGCAGAGTCCCAACTCCAGCATCACAGAGCAACATCTTTAAAGGGACAAGATTGGAACTGTGAGACAATAGCTTAAAAACTAGCACACTGTGCAATGAGATGTTAGATTTCCATGCCATTGCTGCTGCTGGAGTCACTCAGATATGCTTACAGTTTGGATGAAACATTAATTAAAGTGGACTGTTTGCTACAGAGGATTTCATCATTACTGAATCCATAAGAAGCTGTTATTGGGAGACTTCAACCAGAGCTGCTCAGTGTGTTTGTGAGAGTAATTCTGACTCCCCTCTTGTTGAAGCTCGGGTACTCAGTATTCATCACCATTTTTTGCTTTTGTTCAGGCTCAGTTCCGTAGCGTGCCTGCTTCCTTAAATGATTCTGTACACATGGTAAGTGGTCAGGTGGCCAGTCTCCAGAGTTCTGGGAGCATGAAGCCTGAGCTGGGCCATCTGTTGAGTGCATGCTGTTTTGTATTACACACAGGGAAGTGGTGAGCAAAACCCGGAAGCACACTGGAGGCCTAATGAAAATAGGACCGGTTAAATCTTCCCTCTAAATGTTCATTAGACCATCTGGTCTTATTAGTGTCCTTATCATTTGGAAACATTACAGAGTTAAGATAAGAGAGACAATCTGTGGAATTCTAATCTAACTTGAAATGAACTTTTGAGTAGAGCAATCATGAGTTGTAATATTTCTCTTCCCATTCAGAACCCTACCCACTTATATCTTAACATCTCCATGGTGAAATTTTTTAATAATTCCTTCCTGAAATATTATACAGGAAAGAAGGGTTAGCAGTAGCTACAGAAATGAAAACATAATCTCGGAGTGGCTGATCAATGAAATCAGACCATTTCATAAAAGCCGTGCAGTCATACTTCTGGCCTGTAAATTGCTTTAGGTGCCAGAGGGAATTGGAAGCTTGGTATATCCTGTTGAGCCAATACTGTAATATTAACAACCTGCAACAGACAAGTTTCTGCAACTTCTCAACAGGAAGAAATTCTGAAAAATGATTCCAGGGGCTTCTTCTAAGTCTCTGGCTCCTTTGTAGGCAAAGCCTTGGCTCTCAGGAGGGCAAGACCCTCACCTCCTCCTTCATGAAGTCCCATAGTGGTCCTCTCCTTACTCTGAATTCTCTCAGAATCTATAGGCTCATCACCTGGCCTCACATTTGATTTCATGTTACCTTGCACTGTTCTCTAGTTGTCTCCTCTTCTGTGTGTGTATCTCCCACAGTGCTAGATATACAGTAGGTATTTAATAAATACATGTAAAATTAAATTGAAATAGAGACTCAAAAGAAAAAAAAAATGGTAAACATGTTCCTCTCCCCACCTGCAGAAGTGCTGAAAAGGTTAAGTTCTTTGACTCTAACATAATGGTAAAACCCAAGATACAGAGAGATACAAATAGTAAACCCGCAAGTAGCATCATGTACAATATGTTCTTCTTACAATAACAGTCAAATTTACAGCAGCTTAAGGTACCTAAACAAATTGGCTGTGAAGTCTGAAGGACATTCTGTAGTTTTCACACTGGGCCTTCATCTCCTGCTGATAAATGACTTTGACTGTAAATTGAAAACTGGGAGTGGTTAAACATTCTGTATATTCACCAGTGCCATTTCCAAAATTGAGGCTTCAGAGAGGAGATGCAAGAAAGGGTCGACGGAAACTCAGAGCAATTATGCCTGTTATTAAGATGAGGTAGTGTCAATTACACAGCAGACTCATAGAGAGTACGTACGTGCTGATTGCTCCGAGGGAGCCTGTAAGAACAAACTTTTATAGCACCCGTTAGGCCTTGGGTCTCTGGAGGAAGTAAAGATTTTCAGCCACTCTGTCAGTTTGCTTTTGGACAGAGCTTATGGGCCCAGGAACCATCTTGGAAGGGATACGTGCTTTTTTCGTAATGAGCTTGAATGAAACTCTTAAATAACAGAATGGTTTCCTTCACTGTTTCTTTCTCTAGGACAACCATTCTCAAGCTTTTTGGCATAGGGACCCCTTTACACTCCTAAACATTGTTGGGGACCTTAAAGATTTTTTCTGTATGTGGGTCTTATCTATCAGTATTTACCTTATTAGAAATTAAAAGTATGCATTTTTTAAACACAAAGATAGATTAGCCTCAGGTACCCTCTAGAAAACTCCACTGTACACTCATGAGAAAGTATAAAAGGCAAATGGTATTATTCAAAAAATAGTTTTGAACTCACAGAGCTCCTTGAAAGAGTCTAGAGGATCCCCAAAGTCTGCAGACTAAAATGGGAACACTACATTTCCTCAATTCTAAGATACCGTGGATCATAAGACATACCATCAATTTGACAACTTTGGGAGATGGGGAGAAATGCTCCATTAAATATACGCATTGGTTATAGGACACATCCTCACTTCAGAAAAGTTAAAATATGGTGGGAGCGGGAAATACACTTCTTAAGATTGAGGAAGTATGGCAACTCCCACTAACCTCAGTGGGTGTCTGGAAACTCAGATTTATTGACTCAAACATGTTGATGAAAATTAGTTTTTCTTAGAGCCTATTTGCATTTTATAATTTTTTAATGCTTTCATGGACTGAAAATGTTACAGTCAATGAAGCACTAATGTTTTCATTCAGTAAACATTTGCCAACTGTAATACGAGGTACCGGGAATACAAAAATGAATCAGACCTCACCCCTGCCCTTGAGGACTCAAAGACCTAATGGAGAACAGAGGAATGCAAACAAGCATTTACAGTATAATGGAGAAAAGTTGAATCTGAGTAAGTCATGGAGCTTGAAAGCAGCTTAAGGTACCTAAAGATTGAGCCCTGGGTATTCAAGAAAGTTTCAGGTTAATCATTACGTTTAAGCAATTAGTCATCTTCTTAACAAAGGGCTGCCTTAGTGGACTTTGCCACATGTGTCAGTCACTTTATGACATTAATTATTTTAATTTAATTTTGCGAACCCCGGTGATCTATCCAGAGATGTAAAACTAGAAATTTGCTAGACCAGTTTAACCATAATAGTGTAGTCAGTAGTGCCAGTCAAGAACAAAGCCTAACAGAACATTTTCTTCACTGCGATTAGATTCAGCTGAGAATAACAGAAAACGCTTCCAACATAACAGTGACAAACGCAAGATAGCAACCAGACTAGACATATAGTCTAGGACTGGGATGGCAGCTCCATGAGATCATCGGGGACCCAGGTTCCTGTATTTCTGCCCTGCCATTTTAGTATAGAACTTCCAGTTTCATGGCCACCTCATGGTCTAAGATGTCTGCTAAATTCTCACCAGTATATTCATATTGCAGAATGGAAGGAAGAGCAAAAAGAGGCTCCTTCCAGTTGGGTCAGCTCTCCTTAAGCAGCCTTCCAAAGCATCGATTTAAAAGTGTGGATGCTTCCATATTTCCTTTTACATCTTATTGTCTTGAACTTTATCACATGGCTACAGAAAATTGCAAATATGGCTGAAATGTCTTCTATTCTAGACAGCGGTGTGCCCAGATAAAAAATTGGGTATTTACTACTAAGAAGAAAAGAGTGAATGGGTGATAGGATAGGGCTAGAACTAGTAGTTTCTGCCACAGGCACCTTAGTAACCACAAATTCAATATTTTGTTTTGACCCTGATACTGTCTGAGCTTTCTTCAAATTTATAAAAGCCGTCTAGAGAAAGTGGGGTGTTTTTTGCAGTTGGAAAGCACAATGACCCCTTTCAGAGTGATACCCCCTATTGATCTTGCTTTTTAAAAGTAGAAATTATTAGAAGATGAAATACACCAGGACTACCTTGGAGTTTGTTTGTTTGGTTTGGTTTGCTTTGCTTTGTTTCCTCCACTTCTAAAATGTTTTAGGAACATTGAGGTAGATGCAATTTAATCTATAGGCCATGTGGCAGAGTGATTCTAAAGATCAGTCCAGTTGCAACTCGTGATTAGATTGATCCTGGCTATTCATCTGCAATGAATGATGCGACTGAAGTGACAGTTATTCTGATTGGGCAGCCATGGAGACAGACCATACAGATGCATTTGACCAAAGGTTGAGAGGGTCCTCAAACTCTCCAGCCATTATTCAGAGAAACACAAGAGTGTGGATCTGAGATAATAGGAAATAATTTGCCGGTTGACAAGCCCATATAGTCCTGGTGTATTTCATCTTCTAATAATTTCCACTTTTAAAAAGCAAGATCAATAAGGGCCATCACTCTCAAAGGTGTCATCATGCTTTCCAACTGCGGAAAACCAAACTTTCTCCAGAATGGCTTTTTCCCTCTTTTATAAATTTGAAGAAGCTCAGACAGTATCAGTGTCAAGAAATGAGAAGGCCATTTGAAAACTGACAAAAAGTGATGCGAACAGTCTGGAGTTGTCAGCTTTTAGAAGCATGGGGAAATCTAATGTGGAGCTGCCTGAACACCTGGCAGAGAGTGCTCAGTCCCGTCACTGTCTCTTCCCCAGGGCTGGTGTACTACAGAAGAGATAATCATATACTTCCTGGAAATTCCTACTGAAGAGGCCTCAGAGATCAAAATCAGAGTCATTTTTCAAATGAGCCATAAGGCTGGAAATGTAGTAAAGGAGGGAGATTATATGTGTCATGTTTGGGATGGGGAGACAAGGCCTTTCGGGGAACAACTGGTTTCTTCAGCATAGTTGGACTTTGGGAAAAGAAGTTATTAGCATTTGACGGCAATTGTGAAATATAGTAACAGTGATGATATGTTTTTGAGGGTCTTCCATGACAGTTAATTTCTTAAAATGGATGAAGTGGAACAGAAATAGTCTACTGTTCTGTGTCACTAGCAAGCCCTTGTACATACTGGAAAACAAAGAAAATGAAGTTGGCAAAAGACTGTAAACTCTATAAGGGCAGGATCCAGGCTGTCTTGGTTAGAGCTGGCTCCCTAGTGCCTAGCATAGTGCCTAGCATAGTGCCTAAAATGAGACAAATAGACATTCATTAGCAGAGGAAAGGAAAATAATTAAAGTAGCATGTTCTGCACTTGGAATCGTACCAAGAGTACAGTTACAAATAACAGTGGGGCATTCAAGTAATAAGCTAAAATATTAGCCATGAAATTGGCTGACAAATGTATGTGAAATAATATATCCCAACATAAGCCAAATATTTCTTGGAGGATACATAGCTTAGAAGGATTCTCAAGGAATGGAATAAATGAACAAGGAAGAAATGGCTGGTGGCATAGAAGCAGGGGAAACTTTGAAAGAGCATGACTATACGATTGCACTTGCGAGTTCATAAGATAGCCAAGGAAGAGAATATTGCAATAGTCAGAAAGGGACCAAAAGAAACACATGCATGTTCCATAATAAAAAAAAATAGCTAGCCTTTACAGAGCTCTTTCTGTGTACCAGGCACTGTAATACATGCTTTATGTGGATTTTTTTCATATAACTCCTATAATAAATTTTTGAGGTGATATTATTACTATTCCAAATTTCTAGGTGAGGAAATTGAGGCTCAGAGAGGTTAACTGATTTGCTCCAAGGTCACAAAGCCAGCAAATAAAAGCCAGAATTTCCCAGGGAGTCTTAACTCCAGAGCCTGAGCTCCTTACCGCTTCCTTATACTACAGCTGAGCCTTTTTCTAGGGAGAGTACATAGCTTTCATCAGATTCTCGAAGGGCTTTGTAAATCAACAAAAGTATGAGAAGCAGTGTTCCAGACTCTAAGCACCATGAAAGCAGGGACAATGTCTGTCTGGGTCAGCACTCAGATATTTGTCACATGGTTGGCTGGAAGGCTATATTAACGCGTGAATGTACTGATGAGTACCTGGCCTCCAAGTTGGTTCCCCTGCATCAGTCTGGTCTCCCTCCAGCCTGCTCCCCAAACTACAGTCTAAGTGACCTTTCTAAAATATTAATCTGGCCATGTCAGCCCCCAACTTTAAAGATCTTGATTGACTCCTCAACACCCACAGTTTAGGTCTAAAGTCCTTCGCGTACACAGCCATGCATGACTTAGTCCAGTGGTTCTCAACAAAGGACAGTTTTGCTTTGTCCCTCAGAGGACATTTGGCAATGTTTGGAGACACCTTTGGTTGTCACAACTCAGGGGGAGGTGCTACTGGTATCTAGTGAATAAAGGCCAGAGACACTGCTAAACATCTTACAATGCACAGGACAGTCCCCACAACAAAGAATTTTCTGGCCCCAAATGACAATAGTGCCTCAGCAGAGAAACTTAAACCTAGTCCCTGGCAAACATTTAACCTTCCTTTACCACCGCTACCTACCCTGCTTTATGCTCTAGAAATCCCAGACTGTAGTTAGTTCCCCCACTCCCATATGGTTTCATGCTTCTGTGCTTTTGTTCATTCTTTTCCCTCTGCTAAGATCACTTTTCCCACCTTACTTCTTAGCACCTTTGCTTCATCCTTCAAGATTAAGTTTACATTTACCTTCTTGGAGCATTGCCCTGAACTCCCTCCTCTGTGTTCCCATGTCACCCTGGGCATATGTCTATCATGGCACTTGATCACATGATATTGAAATGACCTGTTTCTGTATCTGCCTTCCCCCACTTGGATGTGAACTCATCAAGGGCAGGGACCTATTTTATTTACTTTTATGATAGTGCCTGGCACAGAGTAGACACCCACAAATCATTGAACCGAAAGATAACAGATGACAAAGAGAAAGACAAATCACTCAACTCCTAATGAGCTTTGACCTTCTCAGCCAAACAGAACAACCTTTCAGTTGATTCAAATGAGGTAAAGCAGGGGCCAGACTTGGTGAAGAGAGTGTGGAAATGCGTCCACTCTTCTAGATGAGAAATCAGATGGCATAGGGGCTAAGAGCACATATCTGAAAATAGGGATATTAATAGTTTCTTTCTCAAGTGATTACTTTAATCATATAAAGTAATAATCCATGTAAAGAGCCTGACATGTAGGAAGCACTCAATAAACAGTAGTTACTTTTACTAAAGGCTCAGATGAGTGAGCCTGTAGTTTTATAGATGTTATTGATTAGGATCAGTTCAAAGGAAGGGGCAGCACCTATTCATATTTAAAAAGTAGGTCAATTTAAAGAAAAATATTGTCAATAATAGTGCAAGTGGTGTAGGGGTAAGGCAAAATTCATGACGATGTTATGTGGACAACTGAAGTCTAGGAAACAGAGCTGAAAGGGAGCAACGTTGAATAGTAACTGGATTCGATTTCCTCTAGCTCTAAAGGTCAATGACTCTGAAGCCATTGTTAGTGATAATACCACTTACCATCCCTTACCTTGTCCAGGCGCTGGACTGAGCACCTTGTGTCACGATCTCATTTAACCCATGCAATAATGCTAAAAAGTAGATAGACTATCATTAGCCTCTTTTCCTTGTTACAGATGAGGAACCCAGAGACCCATAGAGGATACCTAACTTGCCTAGGGTTATACACTAGAAAAGGAAGGGACCAGCCTTCAAACTGTTAGAGACAGCCCAAGCATACAAATTATGGTCTTTCTCCACATTGTGGCATTAAGTTTATAAGTGAGGAATTTTCTAGTTTAATCTAATCAAGGGCTCATATTTAGATATTGCTTTTACACACGGATTTTCCCCTATAGGATTCTGCTGCTTTATAAACTGCTACTTCGGTCAAAATTAGCTGGATCTTTAACCAACCCTGAGACTGGCTGACCTGAGAGTCAAGTCCCTTCAAGGCACATTTTCAATTAGCAAAGAAAGACATAGTGCTGTCAAGGCTTGACATCCAGACCAAGAGCTCTTTTCTGCTCAGGGTTATTTCCCAGGGAAGGTTGTTGGAGATGGGCTCATACCACCAGCTGGCGGCTACACCAGTGACCTTTAATGCTAGTTTAGCTTAAATACATTTTGACATTTCAAATAAATTAATATATTTTTACAAGGTGAGGCAACTGCCACAAATTAGGCCAAATGGTTTGCCTGTGGGCCAGGTCACTAGGTAGATGTACCAAGGCTTCGCTGCTGCTCCTACATCTCTTTCTGCTCCCACTCCCCAAAAGGAAATATTTATTTCTCCCCAGAAGCCACTCGGACAAATGCCAGCAGCCCTCAGAGACTAACCTTAGCCACACCTCAGCAGCGTATAATTCTGGGGTCCCTTGGCAACTAATAGATGCTAATTATGACTGCCGGATTCAGCTCGAAGACTCCCTTCCATACGTTAGGTTGTATGTTATGGAAATGCCTTGGTAGTAAATATAGTGTTTCCATTGAGTGGGTATAAAGTGCCAGTTCCTTGAAAAATTACCTGGAAATGGGAGTATTTAACATGAGAAGGATATAAAAGGAACTGACAACCTAAGAGAGGTGAAAAGGTCCAATTTCTAAAAGGCAGACCCTAGACTGCTAAGTAGCCACACATCTTTCATCCGAGCAGATTTCCTAGACAAGCTGCCCAGCTAAATCAAATGGGAATTAGAGGGATTCTGTGTAGCTAGTATAGAAAGTGTCTCAGAATCACAAAGGCCACTTTAGTCACAGGAAACTGCCAGAGGGTGACTTACCCGATGGAAAAGAAAACAAACAGACACAATAGCTGGTGTATTTTTGAGGTAATATTAAATCTAATAATAAACATGACACCGATAGTATTGACTTAAATCAAGTTGGGCGAGTTGGAGAATTTAACAGCTTATCTTCCAACTACCAGCCTTTATCTCAGAGGCCCCTTGACAGCAGAGAACAGAGTCCAAAACATGTCCTTCTCTGACTCCTGCCAGGTGTGTGCCATCCCTGGCCCTCTGCCCTGGCCTCAGCTCTCAGAGTGGGGATAATTAGAACGTCATTCCTGCCAGCTTTGTTTTTTCTGGGTCACTGATTTCAGATTTGATCAAAGTAGGAGCATTGTGCTGAAATAAATTCACTTCCTCTACCTCAGCCAGCCCCAGCTTATTTCCTGGGGGACCATGCTCCATAGGACCAGCGCACACAGATGCTTCTCTACAAACACAGTAGTGTATATAGAGGTCCCAAGAGGGGGCACGTGGTGGAGGAGGAGTCGGCACCCTCTGCAGCAGCAGGCGCTCACTCTCCCTCTCGGCGGCAGGGCTCTGCCATACACAGGCTTCAGATAGACGTGCTGAGGAACGTATCACTGCAAACTGCTCTGGGAGCTGTTAGGGCTGGTGTTTAATGTTTATCCAATGGCCTCAGTCTGAAAGGCTCTGTAGAACATGCATAACACAAGTTCAGCTTTATACTCCATTAGCATTCACATTCCTAGCTGCCCAGAGGCATATGGTACTGACCAGAGAAGGCCAGCCTGTGTGGAAGTTGAGGGCATGCAGAGACGTGGGGACAGAATGAGGTTGCTGGGCGTCTGGGAGAGACACTCAGAGACAGGGGGCAAGGAGCCCCAAGTGGTGCAAGAGGCGAGGTCAAAGACAACCTTTGTCTTCTTTACAACATCAACAGTTGCTCTCCATTAGGAGAATTAGAGGAAGGGCCTTATCTCAGACTGGCATTGTCCACTTCATTACTAAGTGTAAGGCCTCTTCCAGCTGGGGAAACAGTGGGCCTCAGGATGCAATGACAGTGCAGATCTTGTTTTTAGACTTTCAGGTTCAATGAGAAAAACAAAGCTTTCCTTGGGCTTTCACTCAAGGCAAAAAGGAGGAGAGGAACATTATTGTTACTATTTTGACCAGGAATGGGACAGATTTTTCTGCCTTTGTCTAGCCTTAGAGAAGAGAAATAAAGTACAGAATACGTGAGTGGTGGGATGGAGAGTATATGTAACACTGTTCTCTGAGGCGTGCCCAGTGATAAATAGCAGCTATCAAGGAGACATCAAGGCATTGGGCTAACTCTTGTATCCAAAAAGGACCTAGAGCGGAGCCATGTTTGGTTGGCCTGTGTGTCCCCAGTGCCTAGCACAGCACTTGGCACAAGGTATACCAGACGCAGACACACACATACATACCAGTCCTTTTGCTTCTAACTCCCTAACGTGTCTCAAATCCATCTACTTCTCTCCATCCCCACTGTTGCCATCCTAATTCAGGCCACCATCATCCCTCACCTGGGCCACTGCAGACCACTGCAGGAGCTTTCTAACCGGTGGCCTGCCTCCCATTTCACCTCTTCCTGCAATATGGCTCAACAGCAGCCAGTGTGATCCCTGTGGAACCCAAATATGACTATGTCATACCCTTACTTAAAGCCCTTCAGTGGTCTCCCGCAGCCATCAGTATAAAGCTGGACATGTACCTCCCTCCGTTGTCTGGTGTATTAGTCAGCTAGGGCTACCATAACAAAATACCACAGACGGGGTGGCTTAAATAAGAGAAATGTCTTTTCTCACAGTTCTGGAGGGTAGAAGTTCAAGATCAAGGTGGTGGTAGGTTTAGTTTCTCCTGAGGCCTCTCTCCTTGGCTTGCAGATGGCTACCCTCTTACTGTGTCTTCACATGGGCTTTTTCTCTGTGCAGACACACTTCTGATGTCTCTTTCTCTTCTTATAAGGACACCAGATTTGTTGGATTAGAGCCCCACCCTTATGAGCTCATTTAACCTTAATTACCTCGTTATAGGCCCTGTTCCCAAATACAGTCACATTAGGGATTAGGACTTCAACATGAATTTAGGAGGGACACAGTTCAGTCCGTATACCTAGCCACTGTCTACTTCCTGATTCTCATTCTTCACCACTCCCATAAACTCAGCCTTACTGAATTGTTTGTAGTAACCTGGATGGGACATACTGTCTCTAACCTCCACCTCTAGACCTTCACCCACGCTGTTCCCTCTACCTGGATTGCCCTCAACTCTGCTCTGTCCTCCCATTTTCACCTCATTCCTCTCCTACTGGTCATTTCAGGCCCTGCTTCGGTAGCACCTTCTCTAGGAATACCATGCCTCCTGATTTCCAGTCTGGGTGAAGTGCTCTCATACCCTCTCTGCTGTCTCCTTCTCATAACATGGGAAGTAATTGCCTAATGGCTCCTCCAATGGCTCTACTAGACCATGAGTCATTTGGGGGCAAAGGCTGTGTCATGGTATTCTTTTGCATCCCCAAAGCCCGGAGAAGGTACTCAGCATTCAGTGAAAGAACAAATCACTCTGCTTCTTTGCAGAGGAAAGGGAGATATGGAGTGAACCAGGCCAAGCTAGGCGGCACTGCGCTACAACTTAGGATTCCAAATCATCAGCTGATGAAACGTACCTGAGTATTCCACAAGATGGATGCTAGGTCTCTGCTAATGGAAAATCCTCTCCCAAAAGGTTGCTATTAGAGTAAAATCTGGTTTCTCCAGCACTCTGTTTTCCAGAAGCCTCTATGACTTTACTCTTCTATGCATCTACAGGACAGTGGGAGAGATTTGCATATCATAGTGACACAGAAGCCCTAGAGCAGTGGTCCTCAGACTTCAGTGTGCACCAGAATCATCTGGAAGGCTTGTCAAAACACAAGTGGCTGGGCCCCCACCTCCAGAGTTTCTGATTCAATAGATCTAAGTTGGGGCCTGAGAATTTACATTTCTAACAAGTTCCAAGGTGATGCTAATGCTGCTGGTCCAGAGACCACACTCTGAAAAACACTGCTTCAGAGGATCCTTCTGGAATTATTGAAAACAAATTTACATTATTCTGGGAATTTTAAAGTGATAAGTATGTTTACGAGAACATTTGATCAACCATTTGATCTTCCCCCAACTTTGCCAGACAACACCAACGTTGCTGAAATTCATGAGACGGGGGTAACCAATAAACCAATTTTTCTTTCAAGGTAAGACTGCCCCGGAAAGATATTGTAACCTAATGGTGTGTATTCTGTTCCTTTCTGCAGGTGCGATTAGAGTGGCCAACAGACCTTGCAGTCAATCCCATGGACAATTCATTGTATGTCTTGGATAATAACATTGTGCTGCAAATTTCTGAGAACAGGCGCGTGCGGATCATTGCAGGGCGCCCCATTCACTGCCAGGTGCCAGGCATCGATCATTTCTTGGTCAGCAAGGTGGCAATTCACTCCACTCTGGAGTCGGCTAGGGCCATCAGCGTCTCCCACAGCGGGCTGCTCTTCATAGCTGAAACAGATGAAAGGAAAGTAAATCGCATTCAGCAAGTTACCACCAATGGGGAGATCTCCATCATGGCTGGTGCCCCCACTGACTGTGACTGCAAAATTGATCCCAACTGTGACTGTTTTTCAGGTATGACCTTTTTAGCAATTCACCAGCTCCCCTTCTCTGTTTTCAAAAGAAAAACGTGCGTCAGAAAAGTCAAAAGGAAAACAAAGGTGTTGCTTGTGAACATTGGCTTGTGCAAGGGAGAAAGCAATGGGTTGGGGGTCAGACAGCCTACTATCTGGTAATAGTTCTGCAACTGACTCACTGAGTTGCTCTAGGAAAGCCACAGAACCTCTTCATGATTCGCTTAATTCATCTGTTGAATAGAAATACCACTTGTCTCAGTTGTATCACCTTGCTGATTTGAGGATAAACTAGTATAATAAAAATTTTGATACTTGAAGAAGTTAAGACCACTATACAAATGTAAGATCATGATATTATTTGTACTTTAGAGAAAGGAAAACTAGGTAAAACCTACATGTACTGATTTAGCTAAAGAAAAAATTACTTCCTGTAAGTGACTGGTTTCCAGATTAGTAGTGTGTGCTATTTGGAGCCTAAAGGGACTAGAGCAGGCCGCTTTGGGGACACATGGGCAAAATTAAATTCCACAATGAAAGGTTCTCAGGACATCAGTCTGCTATTGCACTGTTTAAAAAATATCCAAAACTTTCTCCATAATCAATAGTGCCCTTTACTTCCAATTGAAATAGAAAAAATAAAAAGAGCCTTTTCCCCAAAACATGAAGTAGATATTCCAGATATCAAACAGTTCTCTAAATGTCAATAGATACATTTATAGCTGGGACATGGAAACCGCTCCATACTGCATACAACCCTGTTAAACTGTTCATCCAGGCCTGAATAGTTCTCTTAACCTTTGCCTTTCCTTGGGCCAGAGGAATCAAGAGCCGGTACCTTGGTCAATAGGACTTTTGATCAAAATTTCCAATGTTTTCCTGGACAATTAGTTTTATAGTTATTTTGCTAATTTTTATCTTTCATTCAAGGCAAATCTAGTGTTTACTCCAGTTCTCAAATTTCATGTTCTGAATCCTTGTTGCGCTTATAGACTTAGTGTACTTTGACAATGTGACAATGGAAATTAACGACAGAAAGGTCCTCTAGGCACAGTAGCATTCGAAAGCCCTAAAATAGTTGCTGCAAGCATTGACGGGCATAAATCTCATGGATTTCCAGCCAGATTTTGTGTGGCTGTCATTATTTGCTGTTTTTGCATCTTGCAATACAATAGATACCAAACAGCAGGATTGAGGATTTCACAAAATTGGTGTTAACTGAGATAATTGCATCTTACTGTTCGTCTTCAGTGGTACTGACTCCAGAATTTTGAATAAGTTTCAAATTTGTCGAGGAGGGCATGCAGAGAATGCTGGTTCACTTATTGTTCCTTTTAACACGATTCTTGATGCACAATGATTTCCGTATATAGTATGTTCCTATAAATACTTGTGATGACAATTATTAAAATCACGGTCTTTCTCCCATAGGTGATGGTGGCTATGCCAAAGATGCAAAGATGAAAGCCCCTTCCTCCTTAGCAGTGTCACCTGATGGTACCCTTTATGTGGCAGACCTTGGGAATGTTCGAATTCGTACCATTAGCAGGAACCAAGCCCAGCTGAATGACATGAACCTTTATGAGATTGCTTCACCTGCTGATCAAGAGCTCTACCAGTTTACTGTCAATGGAACCCACCTGCACACCTTGAACTTGATAACAAGGGACTATGTGTATAATTTCACCTACAATGCTGAAGGTGACTTGGGTGCAATTACCAGCAGCAATGGCAATTCTGTGCACATTCGCCGTGATGCAGGTGGGATGCCCCTTTGGCTTGTGGTCCCTGGTGGGCAGGTGTACTGGCTGACTATAAGTAGCAATGGAGTCCTGAAAAGAGTGTCAGCCCAAGGCTATAATCTGGCCTTGATGACCTATCCAGGAAATACAGGACTTCTGGCTACCAAAAGTAACGAAAATGGATGGACAACCGTCTATGAGTAAGTTTCTCATTCTCAGCATACGCTGTGTTAGATTTTTATTTGAAATTGCATTATAGTGGGAAAATGGCTTAGTAATTGCTGGGTATTGCTTGCTATTTTCTCCTAACAACCACAATAAAAAAATAAAAAGTCAAGGAGAAAATTTTACTCAACTCCTAGGGTTTGGACCCATTTCTCCAGAGCAGTTTTGCAGAGCATAATAATAAAAACATAAACTGAATGAAGAATCAAGTGTGGCACTGCAGGAGACAGGAATGAGGTAGAAGTACGTGTACTCAAGAAATTTATAGCATAGCTGGGAGAACAAGGTAAAATTTCGTTTAAATCACAAACTAGAAAATATTTCTAAAGCAGCAAAGAAGCAGTGTGGTTTAACTAGTATTTATTGATCCCTGTGGGGTTTAATGAATGAATAAATGAATGTGTGCCCAGCCTAGCCCAGCCCAACTCAATATAAGTTGCTGTGGGAGGTAAGAGAGAACTTAGAATATAAGAAGTAGACCCTGGAAAGCAAGTGTGAAATGATGTGGCGCAAATGCTGAACAGGAGAGGCTGCATTCATTGCCTGCTTTTGTGACATGTGGAGCCAAATGCTCCTGTATCACCTTGGGCTTCCTTGGTTTCCCTGTACAAGTCAAAGAATCCAGCGCACTTGGGCATTCACAGACTGGATCTGTGATAACTTTGTTTAACTAGAAATTGACACAAGATGTGTCTGACAGCACGCTACTGGGAGGTGTCATGGCATGGAAATAGAGATCATTGTCCTTGCCTTTTAAAGCGTTGACAACCTTGTCTGCAAGTCAACCTATTAAGAAAGCTAGTCTGCCAGTACTCAGCAATCATCTTTCCCAAAAAGGGAATTGCTGAATTTTTAGCCAATTAATTGAATGAATATAATCCGTAGAATCTGAACCCAGAACCGGAAATGGCATTAAAGTTGAAGAATGTGAGAATTGGTGATATTAAGTAGGAGTGGTTCCAAGTGTGACTAATCTGTGAGGTTGTAGAGAATATGAAGAGAATATGTCCAGTCTCATGAAAGCCTCCTGAGGAAAGGAACAAAACAATTGGCCTTCAGGTTTTGGATCATTTCCCAAAGAAATGCCACTTATACAAAAGAGCTGGACAGCTATTTTAGTTTCACTTAGAGAAATGAATTCAGTTGTTTCTGTTAGAAGTTTTCCTCTATTTTTTGAAAAATTTCTCTTACATCTCAATAAGAGTAATAAAAGCCACTGCTCACTGAAGCTTTATTATGTGCCATGTACTAGGCTAGGTGATTTACATACATTATTTTATTCAATCCCCAAAATAACAACATGGGCTAGGTGCTCCTAGTATGCCTGCTTTATGGATGAGGAAACTGAGACACAAAATGGTTTACTTGTCCTGATTCACACAGATATCCAGAATTCAAACAGCAACAGCCAACATTGTTTAATATACTTAAGAAAGATAAAGTTTCTAATGAGAACATCTTTTTTAAAAATTCATGCAAGATCACCCTGCAGCTGAATTTAGACAAACTATTTTGAAAGCTAGTAGTTGACTTCAGTCAAGCAATAAGAAATGGCTGACAGGGCCAGCCCAGTGGCATAGTGATTAAGGTTGCACACTATGATTTGGCAGACCAGTGTTCGTGGTTCGAGTCCCTGGCACAGACCTGCATACTGCTCCTCAAGCCATGCTGTGGTGGCGTCACACGTATAAAATAGAGGAAGATTGACACCGATGCTAGCTCAGGGACAATCTTCCTCAAGCAAAAAGAAAAAAAGAAATGGCTGAGGTATTAACTAGTTTTCAAAATAACCAGTTTAACCATTTATTTATCAAATCATCACATTGTGCACTTTAAATATATACAATTTTATTTGTCAATTATACCTCAATAAAGCTAGAGAAAAAAGACACAAGGTAACCAGTTCAACCAGTCATTTATTTATTCAACAAATGTTTACTGAGCAGCTACTATGTGCCAGGCAATGTTCTGGTGCTGGGGATACAGCCATGAACAAACCAGATGACAAGCCCTGCCTTTATAGAGGTTACATTGGTCTGGAGGGAGACAAGTAAAATGCACAGGACTTCAGATGGTGATAAATTCTAGAGAAAATAAAGCAGGGTAAGGGAGATTGAGAGTGTGGGGCAGAATGGGTTTCTATTTCAGGTTGGGTGGTCAGGGAAGGCCTCCCTAAGAAGGTGACATTTGAGTAAATACCTATGGAACGTGAGGGAGTAAGCCATATGGATTTCTTGGGGCAGGGAAGAGAGAGAATATTCCAGGCAGAGCAAACAGCAAGTGCAAAGGCCTTGCAGCAGGAACAAACCTGACATGATCAAAGGGAGGTAAGGCAGCCACTGTGACTGGAGAGGAATAGAGTAAGAGGACTGGGGAGATGAAATCAAGGAAGTGGTCAGGGCTACTTCATGTAAGGCCTTGTAGGCTCGGTAAAGACTGACTTTTACTCTAAGTAAGAGGTGGAACCACTGAAGAGTTTTGAGTAAAGGAGTGACGTAATCTAACCTACGTTTTTAAAGAATCACTCTGTTTTGAAAACAGACTACATGGTGGAAGCAGTGGAACATAATGGTGGAGAGCAGAGGGGTTTGCAAATAATCCAGGCAAAAGATGGTAACTTAGACCAGGGAGTGGGGGGATAAGAAGTGGTACAATTCTAAATAGATTTTGACAGTAGATCTTTCAGGACTTACTGACTGACTGGGTGTGCAGCGTGGGAGAGAGAAGGGTAGAGATAACTCCAAAATTTTGGGCCTGTGCAACTGGATGTTGGACTTTCCATTTACCGAGATGCGGAAGACTATGCAAGACGTACGTTATACTGGATGGGAGATCAGGAGTTCACTGTTGGATATGATCAGTTTGGTTAGGCATCCAAGTGAAAATATCAACTAAGCAATTGGATATATGAGTTTGGAATTGAGGGGAGAGGCTGCAGCTTTGAAATTTGCAGATCCAAATTTGGCATCCACCAGTGTTTAGATTGTATTTAAAGTCATGAGCTGGGATGAGATCTCCATGGAAGCGAGTGTAGACAAGGAAGAAAAGAGATCTGATGACTGAACCTGGAGCACTTCAATGTTTACAGTTGAGGCTATGAAGAGAAACCAGCAAAAAAGACTGAGAAGGAAAGTCCAGTGAAGTAGGAAGAAAATCAGCAGGATGGGATGTCCTGGAAGCCATGTAAAACAGGAAGAAGTGATCAGCTGTGTCACATACTCCTGATAAGTCAAGTAAGATAAGGACTGAGAATTGACTATTCAGTCTAGCACTGAGGAGAACATTGTTTGCCTTCAGAAGAGCAGGTGCTGTGGTGCAGTGGAGGACAAAAGCCTGAGCAGAGCGGATTTCAGAGAGAATGGATACATGCATGTTCATAGCAGTATCATTCATAATAGCCAAGAAGGGGAAAGAACCCATGCCCACCAAGTCATGAGTGGACAAACAAAATGAGGTGTACCCATACCATGGAATAATATTCACCTATAAAGAGGAATGAAGTACTGATTCATGCTACAATGCGGATAAACCTCAAAAACATTATACTAAGTGAAAGAAGCCAGACACAAAAGGACAAATATTGTATAGTTCCTTTTATATGAAATGTCCAGAAAAGGCAAACTCATAGAGGCAGAAAGTAGATTAGTGGTTGCCAAGAACTGGGGAGAGGAGTGAATGAGGAATGGTTGATAATGAGTGTGGGATTTATTTTGAGGGCGATGGAAATGTTCTAGAAGTGGTAGCAATGTTTGCAAACATTGTGAATGTACTGAAAGCCACTGAATTGTATACTTCAAAATGGTGACTTTCATGGTTTGTAAATTATATCTCAATAATAAAAAGAGAGCAACTGGGAGGAGAGAGATTGGAGACAGCGAGTAAAGAACTCTTCTGAGGAGCTTTGCTGTAAAGAGGAGCAGAGAAATTGGAGTGGAGGGGAAACGGAATAAACAGAAGGAGTTTTTAAAAATGAGAGAAATAACAGTATGTTTGTTTGCTGATGAAACTGATCCAATACAGAGGGAAAAATTGATGATACCAGGTAGAGAAGAGAATGTTGTAGCCAGATCAGTGTGCCTGATTTCCACTGGCGGCACGTTGATGCAGGCACTGTGTGGCAAGCAGGATACTAACGGGGACTGGAGCCCAGGCTCTTACCAGGAGTTGGCAGGCAGTGAGTGAAAAGGTATCAACTAACATCGTTTTGTTGAATAGTCAATCTTAAGCCACTAAGAGTTGAGAAACGCAGGCATTCACATAGGGGTAATCATGGAATATTCTGGCCACAAAGAGACATTAGAGGTCACTTTACAAATGAGGAAACTGAGGCCCAGAATAGGGAAGTAACTCGCCCATTTGCATTGCTAGTTGGCTGGGTCTCTAGTCAGGTCTTTGAGCTTCTAGTCCAGTGCTCTTTCCACTGATGCCCCACTGCCTTCCAGGAAAAGGAGGAGGATTTGAGATTACGAGAGTGACCATGGGAAGTCTGGGGAGCTAGATTTCCCCTCCAGTAGCAGGAAAAGAGCAGTATGATAGCACCACGAGATAGACAGGGTGGCTGAAACTCCATTTCTTCCTTCTCCCTCCTTCGTAACTCCAGTCAGAATTATGCTGAAGCCTCTTGAACAAATAGCGTCTTTGGGGAGGAGAGGTTCCCTCTTCCTCCTGAGGTGATCCGTTCCAGTGCTGAACAGCAGTCCTCAGTGAAACATTGCCCCGTCCCTTCTCGCCTGCACATATGGGAATGAGCGATTTCCCAACCCACGTAATGTAACTAATTCTTCCTACAGTCTTCTCTGTACAAAATCTGACTTCTTTCACTTTTATCCTCCAGCGCTTTAGCCAGTTCGGAATACTCCTCCGAGTTTCCCCTTGTGCTTCTGAAGCTGGGGAACACAGAATTGGACCTACTATTCCAGTCAGAGGCAGAGCCATGCTGAGGTCGGTAGAAGGTGGCTATGCCCCTGCTGCCAGGCCCTTCTAAAAGAACTCGAGCCTTTCTCTGAGGTGAGAAGGAGCCTGCCTTCTCTGGCCAAAGGGGACAAGTGGTTTGCCAAGGTAGAAATAGGAATTCTGCTCTGAGATGAGCGGCAGAGAAACAGAAACAGAAGCAAAATCTGGCAGGATGGAGGACTGCTGTGCAGAGGTTCCTAAGCCGGTGATTCCTCCAACTTTCAATTATCTGTGGCAGCAGAGAGGAGATATGACACAGATGACCCTGAACAGTGGAGAATTCAAATGGGATTTTAAAATGCATCTTGTGTGGTGGTAGTGTGAGGGCTTGTATTGTGCAGTGTGACGTTGTTTAAATAGTTCATTGATTTTCATAATTCCGTTTGACTTGGACCGGGATCAAAATTGCACACCCCAAGTATTAGTACTTGATGCTTGACTGCCCCTAAGTGTCCTGAGTGTCAGGGGAAAAGCTGACCACAGAGAAATGGCTAACAGGGAGGTGACTGTCAAGGCAAGAACGCTGGCCAAATGAAGCAGGGGTTCTGGCCCGAGGGGCTGGCGGGCTCCTAATTGCAATGACCCTGCCATAGTGGAGGTCCAGGGGAGGGGCCCAGCAACTCACACAGCTTGTTTCTCAAGCACTTCCCTGGCAAAGGCTTCTGCTGTACTAAACTGAAAAGGTCCCTGCCTGAGGCCAAAGCGTCAGTTGTGTCACTGCTGCTGGTCCAGCTGAGCTGACAGTTCCTCAGGCCCTTGCCCTTTGTGGGAGGCCTCCGCTGGAAGGAGACTGTGCATTTACATGATCTCGTGATCCTCAGTCTTCTGTATTCTCTCTGTTGCTTGACTTTGGTAGCACGCCCCTCACCCCCCACCCTCCGTAAAACGCCATTCACTGACAACTTGGAAAAGCCCTCATAATAGCTCTGGGTGGCTTCTAGGCTGTTTTACAGCTGCTCAGTTTATGGAAGGTGGCTAGTGAGGGATTCTCCCTCCTCCCTGATAAGATTAGAAGGGGGTAACAAGGTAAACAAGCCGTGTCTCTGGGTGAGATAGTTGACTGGGCATAGAATGTGATTCCCATGTAGAACTGGTCAGTCCAAACACGTCAAAATATTTCCAGTGCTTTCTAGAATCTCAGAGTAGGGAGGGAACTAAGGCACTGTGTGGTCCAGCCCCCTGCCTCTAGGCAGGTGAAGGATTTCAATTCAGCAAGAAGAACATAGAATTGTCAACTGTTCCTTCAGGTCTCCAAAGACAGAGACTCGATATCTTTGCTCAGTCCCCTCTCCATGTGCTTTATGCCCTTGAGAAGGCTCCAGAATAGGCAGACAGAACTGTCGTGGGTCATGCTGAGAAGTACAATAGAGACAGGGAGTGAGTAGAGGGAAGAGAGGCTACTGGCAGAAAAAGCTGTCAGAGTTTGGCAGGGAAGATTAGCTGCTGCACAAGACATCTGTGTGAGCCGAGCCTGGCCTCCCAACACCACCATCGGCGGCTCTGTGTCTTCTCTAACTACGTTGACTCTCATATCTAGCCATCCTTTCCACTTCCACAGGCAGCAGCCTGTTTACCTCATTTAACAAGTACATGTAGTGAGAATCTACTCTATGCCAGATTCCAAGAATATGGAGATGAATGAGATACTGTGCCCTCCTTCTAAAGATGTGAGAGTTTACAACCTAGTAAAGAAGACAATTCCGAGTGATAGGCAATCACAATACATTTAATAGAGGCAAGAAGCCACCATCTTCTGTTACACAAACTAAGGCTGCAGCCTCCCAACAGGTCTCCCTGCTCCATATCTCTCCTTCCATGATTCACTGCCACCAAAGCACTGCTTTAATCATAGTGTTCTCCCCCAAAAAGCTTTCTATGCCTCTCCTTTCTCTACTGACTACATGCTTTCCTCCAGAGACTGGTACCCCAGTTCCCCCATGCTCTGGCTCCAACATGCCTCTCCAGCCTCATCTCCCACTACCCTCCCAGAGGAACCTTGTGCTCCAGCAACCTGGTTCTCTCAAGGGACATCCTGCCCACCTGTACACTTTCCTTTGTGCCATCTCTTGGAATGCCCCCCCAATCTCTACCTATCAAGGATTGATCTCTACCTACCTTCCAGGATTCAAATACCACTACCACCTCCTTCTCTTCTTTCCCCTCTTCTGCTAAGCCCAGCTGGAAATAACTTCTCCCTCCTCTGAACTTCTACAGCTCCTTGTTTACAGAAGTACATGGCAATATTCCGGAATTAGAGTAATTTGTGGGCATATCTTATCTGCCCCACTAGACTTGGAATTTTTTTCAGCACTGTATCCTCAGTACCTAGCACAAGACTGATATTTATTAAATAAAGGACAAGTGAAGATAGAAGGGCATTATGGACTTGGAGCTGAATCATAGGAAGCCAAATGAATTTATTGGTGAAGAGGAGGAATCCAGTATTTCCTAAAGAATGCTTATCAGTTGGTCAGTTTCTGGCATGAGAGGGTAAAGAGGGTCTGTTTCCTTTTAAAAAAATAAGCAATGAATCTTCCTTCCACAATCTTCAATATTTTCGTAAAACCAAGGGTGAAGGAGCCCCTGGTTCTCACTCTGCATAGTTTAGCTCTGGCTTAAATTGTCCTCAAGGGAAAGGGCAAGCTATCCCTTATGAGAAAATATCAGACCAAATATATTTTTAATAATGTGTAAATATCATCTTCCCGTCTAATCTAAATGCTCCTCATGGAAAAGAATTAATTCTGAATTTCCTTTACAAGTGTTTTCTTTGTCCTGCGGGGGCATGTCTATGTACATGCACAGATGCACACACACGCACATACACACGTGCAAGTGCACACAGCCTATCACCATGCTGAGCAAAAGGGTAGTTACACTCACTGCTTCACTGATGGGTGTACTGTGGGACCCTCATAGTGGATCTCTGTGAAACCAGGACAGCAAGGGACAATTTGATGGGAAATCTCCTCTTACGAAACCCACCTCTGATGACTGCGAAGACAACAGTCATTGGCTGATCGCACAATTCACCAGCCAAAATTTGCAGGCCTGGCCAAGCAAGTGCTACTCCCTGCCTGGGGGAAGGAGAGGATTGCTACCAGGCAGTGGCCTGAGGGGATCAGTTGCAGCATATTGGCTTGTACTCTGCACCAAAGGATGCAGGCACCAAAGGGAAACACACACAGCATAAGAGATTTTGATTAAACTTGTTTCTTTGACATTCAGTCTGGAAACATGCATTCCCCTGTGATAGAGGGAAAAACCTCAAGCAAGCCATAGGAAATCAAAGGCTCCCTTTATTTCTTATCTACTTTTGAGCAATCTTTCCAAAGTTGTGGAAATTATCCACTGATGATACATCTGCCTGTCACTCTTCCTTTGGAAATGATGCCACAAGAAAGAGATATGCCTATATGTTTAGGGCCGTATAAATGATTGAGCATATGAGAGACACCACACTGCAGATACCACCAAATGCAATTGCTTTGCCGTGGCTAGCAGACTTGGGGTGCGTGAGTATGCTGTGGGATAGAGTGCTTTAGGGTTTGTTTTCTGGTTCCTTCAGTTTTATTGAGATATCATTGACATACAGCACTGTATAAGTTTAAGGTATACAACATAATTACTTAACTTATATATATTGTGAGATGATTACCACAATAAGTTTAGTTAACATCCATCGTCTCATATAGATACAAAAAACTGGTTTTTTCCTTCTGATGAGAACTTTTAGGATTTACTCTCTTAGCAACTTTCATATATACGATAGAGCAGTGTTAACTATTATCATCATCCTGTACGTTACATCCCCAGTACTTATTTATCTTATAACTGGAAGTTTGTACCTTTTGACTGCCTCCCTCCAATTCCTTCTCTCCCCACCTCCGCTCTGGTAACCACAAACCTGATCTCTTTTTCTATGGGTTTGGTTTTTTTTAGATTCCACATATAAGTGAGCTCATACACTATTTGTCTTTCTCTGTCTGACTTATTTCACTTAGCATAATGCCCTCAAGGTAGAGTGGTTGTTTACGGTAGAGTTAAAGTGAAATGTACACTTTCAAATAAGGATGCCTCTCCAGCCTCAGAAAGGAAATCAGAAAATATAACCTTCTAGCTACGCAGTGACTAGATAAGACTATGGGAAATTCTTCCTCATCCCCAACATCATTGCCTTTCTCTCCAGAAAAGGACCAGGCAGCAGCCTCCTTGATCTAGATCTATCTGGACAGTTAGCCACGACTGTTTAGCTTTCCTCTCCAAATGTTCTTCTGTCAATCTGGGGAGTAGGTTTGGGAACAGACTATGTAGGAACATGGCTGTGCTCTTGGGAATAAGCTTTTAAAGGTACAATCTCAGACAAAGAGCACCAGTGACTGAGCTTAAAAGGTGTTTGGGGAAGTGGGCTTAGGAAACCGGATTTATTCACAGGCCACTGCTAAGGTTCATTGGGATTTTGGGCTCTTGTACATCTGTTCATGGATGGCTCAATTGGCATCTGATCTTGTCATCTTGCCCTGAGGAGTGGACATAACTACTGCCCTCACCTTTAGATGAAATCTTGCTTTAAAATAAGATGCTATGTGACCAGGAGAGAAGGAAACTTTCCCAAGCTGGAAAGCCCATTGGGAACCTGCGTGCAGAGCATCCTATGTCAGATTTCCTGGAGGAATGATGAAGAATGACCTTGCCAAGGGTTGAGGAAACCCCTTAGAAATCAGGAAAGGGAAACCACTGAGGCAGAGTTGCTGGCGATGGATGTGAAACAGAGAGGAAATCCCCGATAATCCAGGCTGTAGGGCCACTATCTCCATCATGAGGAAGGCCTACAGCAGCTTCCTTCTCTCTGCTGCCTGGAAACTCCTTCCTACAGGGAAAAGCAGATTGGTACCTTGGGAGAATCAAGGCTAGACATTGTTTTCTTCTCCTGGACGCAAGACCAGCCAGACAAGGTTGGGGCTTTGCTAGTCATTCATGCCCTTCTATGTCCCATTCTCATCAAGGGCCTGCTTCTTGCAGCCACAGAGCCCCAGAGCAGACCATGGTCAAACAGGCTGAGCAAGAGGGAGGATTTTGCAATTAATCCCAAGTGCAAACAGCACCCTTCAGCCTTCCCTTGGTAATGAGGCTTTAGCTGCATAATAGCAACATGCCAATAACCATTTTGACTAAAATCCATTTAAACAAAGGGTACATCCAATTAAACAACCAGGGCTTGACATATCTATGATGTCAAATGACCTATTTGATTATTTTTATTTGCATACATGACTGTTTTAACTGATTGCACTTGGGTGCACGCACACACACACTCATGTACACACAGAACTGAACTTGAGACAGCATTGTGTATAGCCTCAAGTTCAGTTCTTTCCTATAAAATAAGGTCAGCCCCTTTTCCCAAGCCTACCGAAGGCTAGTCTAGGTTTTAAAATTTGAACAACTATCCAGGCAGGCTGAGTTCTTTAAAACCTAGTGGATTAACACTGACTCACTATGCCATTTGGCATAATTGTTGGGGGAGAAGGTAGCAGAGCCAGCCTCCCCCATTGTGTCCAGGCTGTATCCTGCTCACTTTGGGTAAAAAGAATATAATTGTTTAACATTTTAAAAGCAAATAAAAGTGCTTAAATATTTTGTAATTTGCAACTTGAAAAGAAAACAGTAATGGGTTTCCAAGTGCATGTCTTTACTTTTAATGAAGTGTTTATTTTTCATGGTTCTATTGGCAATAAAAGAACAGCTCCACATCAAAAGCCTTCAGGGAAGCAGTTTCCATTTGGAGGACAGTGAGATTGCCAATCATTCTGATTTTTTTTAAAAAGTAAACTCACTAAACTATATGCCTAGATATAGGTTATTGCCTATTATCCCAGGTAATTATTTTTTTTTTGTCTGTTACTCATATTGGCAAATTATAGCACATTATGTACTATACTCTCAAAGATAAAAAAAATTAAGTGACACTGAGATCAGGGGGCTCCAGAATGTTTTAATGAACATGTTTCCATTATCCTCTGTGCTTGTTCATTTTGTTGGAAGAATGATTCATTCATTTCAAATTTGGCAACTTAAACAGCAGCAAATATAATTTTCCTATCACAATGCAAAATCAGTTTATTGGCCTTCTCGGGTTTGCAGGGCCATTCGTGCCTCCTTTTCCTTTGCCAACAGCACCCTCTGCTGCTGTTTGTTGTCCATTGCATCTAATGGGATCGACCCAAATTGCAAACGGAGGCCTCCCTGCAACATTGCACACAGCAGGACATGATTTATAAATCAGTTTTCCACCCTGGTGATTCATTACCAGATATATTTTCTCTGTAAAACAGCACAGCTCAAGGAAGTCATCAAGAATTCAGAAGCTGCAAAAAATACCTTCGTTTGATTAATCATCTCTCTGACCTTTTTCTTCTTATTGAACAAGGTTAATAATACTTGTTATCACTCAAAGTTAAACTGTATTAGCTGCCAAGTGATTTTTATTTTGCAAAGGCCTGTTATCACTGCCAAGAGGCTTCAAAGTTGGGACTGGTTCCATTCCTCAGGTATGACCCCGAGGGACATCTGACCAATGCAACATTTCCCACTGGGGAGGTCAGCAGCTTCCACAGTGACCTGGAGAAGCTGACAAAAGTGGAGCTAGATACTTCCAACCGTGAAAATGTCCTCATGTCAACCAACTTGACAGCAACTAGCACCATATATATTTTAAAACAAGGTAAGAATATTTCCAGCTTTCTCTGACTATAATAGCACCTATCTTAATTTCTACCATCAAACCTCTGAACATCGTTCATAAACAGAACTCATTTCTGGCTGAGAAGATGGCTTCTTCTCCCTATTTTCCAGCTATGGAGGCTGAAAGCCAGACAAAATCACACCTTTCACTAAGTCCACATAGCAACATTGGGCCGTGTCACTGTGGGAGTTATAGGGTTAAATCGCTGCCAAATCTGCTCTTGCATCAAGTCATTTCCCAACACCCAGCTGTTTGTAAGCACTTTTAGGCTCTCATTGGGTCATATTAAAGAAATGAAGTCTGTGCCCCATCTGAGATTAGCATTCTAGATCAATGCTGACATGGGTGAAAAAAGGATGAATTAGAATACACACTGAGCAAGAATATAAGTGAAATGAGAGAATTAAAAGCTCATTCTATTCAAAGAGAGGAGAGTAAGGAAGAACCAAAGAAAAAGGAAAGGAGAGAGGGAGGGAAGGAAAGAAGGAAGAAGAGAAAAGAAAAGAAAGAAAGAAGGAAGGAAGAAAGAAGGTAGGTTGCATTTGGAACAAATGTCTTGGAAGCTACAGGGGAAGTAGACACAGAGAAATTGTTTTCTCTCTGCCCAGTCATTAAGGACTCATTTTTTTGTCAGGTTATGGGGCCTGACATAGAACTGTTCAACATTCCAATCCACTCTCAAAGGATCAGTGGTGGCCTTTGTCAGTGTTATCATTTTGTGGGGTACAGCAACTGTGCTAGTGTCCCCAGGCAGTAAGGATGCTGAGTTGAACGTCATACTCGTCTCATTCTAGCTCCCAGCATATCAAACTGAGGAGGCTGATCCACCACGTCAGAAAGGGCGCTTGTGAGGGAATTCTTCAAAAATGAAAAAGAAAAAAAAAAAAACAGCCTGCAGTATTAGACAGGAGTCTTTTATCCAAGAAACAAGACACCCCAGCTGTGAAAATAACAAGACCCAAATGGGCAGAGAGCACATCCGCCTGTCAGAGTGGTTGTCTAGCCCAGAAGGCAGTTAGGTCCACAGCATCTCACCTGCTCATCCTCTCTCAAACTTGCCTTCTAAAGCTAAATCCTTCTCTCCTCTGTTTCCTGCACTTCCCTTTCTTCCTCCTCTTTCTCCTTTACTCCTCTGTCTGCAGAAAATACTCAAAGTACCTATCGGGTGAGTCCAGATGGCTCTCTGCGTGTCACCTTTGCCAGTGGTATGGAGATCAGCCTCAGCTCGGAGCCACACATCCTGGCCGGGGCGGTCAACCCCACCCTGGGCAAATGCAATATCTCCCTGCCCGGAGAGCACAATGCAAACCTCATCGAGTGGCGGCAGCGGAAGGAGCAAAACAAAGGCAACATTTCAGCTTTTGAAAGGAGACTGAGGGTAAGGGTTGACCTTATACAAGATGTGGAACTTCTATGTTTGAAAACCACAGAGCCTCTCTAATCTAAAGTCCCATTTCTCCAAAGCTTTTCTGGTGGCTGACTAGGTTATATGATATACTAATTCAAGAGAGGGTGCTAATGGCTGATAATAGTTCAGTATCCTTAAATGAACATTCTAATAGGAGCTTTCTTTGTCATTAGCCAGCTAAAGTGCTCTAACAGTAGCAATTTCAGTCACCAAGAAAGTCTGGATGGAGAAATGTGTTTAGTCGGGAGGCCCTCCAGAATCCCCCACAGCACGCCCTAGAGATGGTTACCAGGTCTACCACGTTGACCCAGGTCTCTGCTCTGGGGTAGTTTATTTGGAAAGACCAGACAGGCACACCGTGACACAAAAGGCAACATTTGGACAAAGGTAAGATAAAGGGAAAAATAAGTGAATTATATCATTGCCATGAGTACGTATTAAGAGGAAATTAAAGATTTGGGAGTTTTCAAGTCCTTACCAAGCACGGTTCACCACAGTTAACCAGAGATCTCTCAGGAAAAAAATCACCTTTTGGCAGCATATGAAGCCTACAAACACCACAGCACTCTGTCTGCCTGTCCCTTCTTAACATTAACCAATGTTAGGATGACGTGACCAACTTTCCAGATGTAGTAATGTTCACTATCTGCCCCAGAGCCCTGCCACTCTGAGGGAAACAATTGCTCACTGTTGAGGCCAGGCCTGCTTTGAGCACCTGTGTCATGCCTGGGATACCAGGAGTGCTTGCTGCTTCTTCATGCATAGTAAAAATTTGCTCACAGAGAAAATGTGGTTACCTTTAGGCCATGGAAATGCAATGCCAAACAGCCACCCGATTCCAGCAAGAAGCAGTCAAACTAGCCCTATGGTGTGATGTGGACAAAATAATCCACGACAGTGCTCACTTTTCAATCATTTCTATTGGTGACACTTAGACATAGACTTCAGTGGGTGTTTTTTGTAATAGCCACTAAAGTTGGCTACATGTGCTAGTCAATTTGTGTATTTTGATTCTACTGACCAGTCTCTAACAGAATATTTACCACATCTGCCACGGAATTAAGAAGTAAAACCAGTCCCAGTAGTTGAACCTCTCTGTATGGGTAGCAGTGAGGGTTTCTATTAGAGTTCTTCTAGAAATGGGATCTCCTGGATGGAACCCTGGATGGGGAAGTTAGATGTCCTGGCCTTAATACCCAGTTTTACAACTGGCTTAAGGAAGGCCTTTATTTTCTTCACCTGTGAAATGAAGATAATGACTATATTGTACTAGAGAAAAGTAAGACTTATCTACATATGGTGAATCAACCTCATGGATTCATCACAGAAAAATTTTATCAAATAAGTGATCCCTTAGTGCCTCCCCCAGCTTATAGCCTCAGTAAAACGTTATGAACCATACCATACACTATGTGACTTTGGGATTTTCCATTCTTTACGATAACCCATAGTATAGTATGTGATTTGGGGATTTTCTACTTTCTAGGGTAACCCATCCTCCATATGCACAGATAATGGAGAGAGACTATAAAGTGTGAGTTACACCTCATATCCCAGATTGTTGTTAATGTTGAGAAGGTAATGGTCGTAAAACGTTTGGAGGCTCTTTAGTATTAAGGAGTAGAGTGAAGTGTTAATGCTATCTATATTTGACCCATTTCCCATCCTGTGGTAGAGTTGAGCAGGTTTGTGAAATGGTTTATAAGAGTGACAAATTCAGGGCCTTCTCCTCTACGTGACTTCTAGAGTACTTCCTGAGGTCCTGGGACTGGAGAATGGAGCCACTGGTTAGCTGGGTGGTGTTGCTATGCATGTCCCTAGAAATCTAACAACAATCCTTTACGTTTATTTAGTGCCTTCAAGTTAACAAGATGCTTTCATAGCCAGGATTTTATTTGATCACCACAGCCGTCAATTGCTGTTATTCCCAATTTACAGATAAGGAGACTAAGGCCCAGAGAGGTTAAGTGATTCGCCCAAAGTCAAACAGCTGTTAAGGATCAGAGCCAGCACTAAAATGCAGGTCTTTGCCTAGTGCAGCACTCTTCCACTACATCATGCTGTGCTGCCTTGTTCCTTAAAATAATTAATCTATAAATCATTGCCCCACTCAGTGGAGCCACCTTGGCAGGGCCTGACTCTCATTTCAATGCTGACAAAAGGAGACAAATAATCGACTCTAATGTACTGGCAAGTGTGGGTGGTGCGGCACAACTGGCTGGCCTCCAGGCAGGGAAAATCTGGAGGAGGCAAGAGGAGGGAGGCTATTTCCCAGGTTAATTCTTACCTGCTCTCCCCATCCTTAGGCATTTTTGTTTATGCTGCTGCCTCAGTTTCCCCAGATTAGGCATATCCCATTTAATAGAATGAATATGCTCCCAAAAAGTAGTGGTGAAACCAGTTTTGACAAAGCAAATTCTCTTTCCCTTCTGACTTTATTTCAGAGATAGTGCCCCTTCGCTCCGGTAGCTTTTCAAGGGGCAAACTGATGACACATGAGATGTAACTTTCTCTCTTCCTGGGCTGAATATGCTGTTACCTATTTGTAAGCATAGCTGTAAAGAATAAACCTCTCTGATGCCCTGAAGTACTTTGAGTCCTTGGACCTAATCATTTATTTCTCCTGGTGGACCAGCCATTCCAGAGCAAGGGCAAGTAGGGGTAGCAGAGCTTTTGAGACAGAATACCAGGTTCAGATAGTCACACAACATAGAAACCCCTGCTGTACTATGGGAACTAGGGCCCCTCTTTGCAAAATCACGCAAAGGTGTGATTGTAATTTTTAAATGTGCTTGAACAGCAGGTCATAAAACACTAATTGGTCAGGCACAAAATGACAGGTTCATTTAAAGGCCCATTTTGTAAGATGATGGACATTCCAAAAAGCTACCTCTCACATCCACCCTAGACCTTCTAGCTGGAAAGGAAAAATCAGAAAAGGATAGACCTCTCTTGGAGATAAAGCAACAAGAGTTGCTTTTCTCCAGTGATCGGTGATTTTTTTCATACAAAGTCGGGGTCCCCTTCAAGGTGAGGGAGGCCTGAGCAGGCACGGGATTTGTTACCTCTGGGCCATCCTGCACCAGCTGCATTAAGTGAAATAAATTACGTTAACATCCTGAAACGTCATTTATTTTAAAAATCCATTTCCCCCCAACCTGAGTCGTGTTTGAATCATCTTCCTTGCAAAGTACTTTTACATCCAGTCCATGTATCTTCTCATCTGCTGCATCAATCTGTCCCCATAAATACATTTCCCTGGACAATAGAGAAATTAGAGTGCAGATAACAATAGAGGCAGTTGTAAAAGAATTGGACATTCACCAAAAGCAAACTGGTTTAGGAACTACATCCAGATTGCACCTTGCCGTGTCCATGGATAATAATGCCATTATATGAGACTTACCCCAGCGTTGGATCCCAGAGCTCTTTACGAGATTTCACAGACTGAGATGTGAGGGCACAGCCAAACCCCAGAACTGCAGCCTCCTTTATTAAAAAAAAAATCGAGGAAGCTTAGCACTTCAAACCAAAGTCATAAAATCAAGACGATTATGTGTTTACAAGCAAAATGAAGCAAAGACTAATCTAAAACCCTCACAATTGATTTTTTTTTCTCTCCACCCAAAGATAACTGAGAACAGGGTAGATTGGTTTTTAAATGCAACATGTGAATGTTCATACGTGATCTGAGCTCTGAAAGGAGAAACAAGCCCATTTGAAACACAGGATCCCAGGCTGACAAGTGATGGGGAATTTGGGAGGCAGCCAAGAGGGTTCCAGCATCTCCCTCCATTCTCAGAAAATGCCTTTGCTGACAGGGTGCTCAGCTTCAGGCTGTTCAAAGTTGGAGTTCACATTGGCTTCACAGTATTTTAACTTCCTTCTCCCCAGGTTTGCTAGAGGGATTCATTTTGTGAAAATTTAGATAAGGGGCCTGCTTGCAGATAGATTAATCTATTTTAAAAAATATTTCCGCAGTTCTCAGTCCCAAGGAACAGTGTGTCTACCCCTAAGGAGTCATCTGGAGACGGAGATTTCAGGCATCAAGGCCAGTGGGCAGTGTTGGTTTTCGGGTCAGGGGATTCTTGGGGCCTTCAAATCACAGAAACTTGTTTTTCTATGTATTTGTTAATCTTGGGTCAACTCCACTAAGATAACCAGAAAATGTTATTTTACGTGCATACAAGCAATAATGATTTGGTATAAAAAATTTTAAATGTCTAATGTATGGTTACACAGATAAATTCACCAACGGAAAAGTATTTAAGCAAGAGCAAATTAATATAGTGCAAAAAGCGTCCAAGTTAAATGATATGGCAGAAGTCAGGTGAGAGGCGTGGGGAGAGAACAATAATTTTCCACCTACACTTCTAGGTTCTTGGCTGAGACCCCCCCCCCATAACAAAAGATAGATTAGCAGGAGAAGAACAAATAGAAGTTTAGTAACATGTATGCCTCCTGTACATGTGGGAGAGACCCAGGACACCTAACTCCTTGAAATGGCCCAAGCCAATGCCTTAAATACCACCTCCAGCTATAGACAAAACATGTTGGAGGGAGCAGGCCAGTTATGGGAGGTTATCAGGAAAAGCACAGTAAACCGGGGTATGCCTGTTATGCAGATTTAAATCCATGCCTTATCCATCGATAACAGTTTCTAGAATTTAGCAATCCCCCTCTTATTGGTACAGAGAGGGAGACACCCCTACGGATGGAGATTTCCCTTATAAATGTAAATGTCTCTCACCAAAGGGTAACTTCTGCTCAGTTTTCAGAGCTTCTCCTATGTCTGCTGTTTCTTAAACATAATTAGCCTAAAATAATCAATATGCCAAAGTGACATTATTTTGGGGTGGCAAATTCTGCTCCCCTTCAGAGGAATGAGGAAGATTTTGAGGAAGAAGTGGTATGCCTATAATTTTGCACCTCTTTTCCCATCTATAAAATGAGGGATATGGGCTGTGCAACCTCTATTATCAGTAGTATTATTACCATTAGTCATAATTACAACAGCTAATGTTCACTGAGGTCTTACTATTTGTATTGCCGTATATTAACTCATTTACTACTCATAACACCTTACCAAATGGGTTCTATTATTATCATTCCCATTTTACAGATGAAGAAACTGAGGCACAGAGATGTCACACTGCTAGTAAGTGGTAATATCAGGATTTGAACCCAGGCAGTCCAGCTCAATAGGCAAAGTCCTAGGATCCCTTCTGGCACTAAGATCTTGTGGGCTGGCAACGTAAAGAGAGTCTTGAGAGTAAAAAAGAAAAAAGGGTAAAAGGAAATTCCAGATGGAATAGTAGAGGCTGATGCTAACGCTGAATACATGCCCTGTTCATTTGTAGGCAACTCTATGAAACATAAGCAAGCCTGAGTAGGTTTTTCATTGCCAACCTAGCATCAATAAAAAATAAAATCAGTAGAATTGTATCGATTGATTTCTAAAAATTAAGTACTAATTACCTTAAAACCAGTGAGCGTAGGGTAGCATGTACTAATTTAAAATCAACGGTGGCTTTTCTATCCATTCTCTTAACTTCATGGAAATTAAATGCAGTGCGTCTCCTAAACTGCGAGGTGGTTATTTGGCCCTTATTCAGCAGTTTCTTCAGCAAAAATTAAACAGGTAACTCAGTTGCATTGTGAGCTGAAATGCTGGACAGCATCCTTGAAAATTCAGCCTTCTCCTCCTCATAGAATAAAGAAAATCAACTGCTATGATCATAGCTTAGAATTTAGCACTTTGTGTGTGTGTGTGTATTCACTTGAACCATAGCAAATTGCTCTTTTTGTAGGCAAAAGACAGTCAAATATCAGCAGTCGCCTATAGATCAACCTAATGTATCTTAATCCTACTGATTGAATGAGTCTCAAATTGGAAGGGTTGAAAGGACTTTCTCTTAAGCAATTAAACACAAACTACTAAAAAAGAGCAAGAAAAGGCCCTGAGGGGAGGCAAAGGACACTTTCTTTTGGAGCTTCTGCCTGTACCCACCCTTCCCAGGCACTTTGATTTCTGCTGACAACACAACCCATGGCTCCCCAGGGCACACTCCTCCCTCTTTCCTTTCTAGTCCAAGTATGAACAGAAAGCAAGCCCCTCTCCTTACTTCTCCTTAGGAAAACTGAAAAAAATGGAATGGAAACCAAAGGATAAATCAAAGCGTAGATACTTCTTCTCTTATTAAAAAAATTACCAAATTCTGGGCCAGCCCTGGTAGCCTAGTGGTTAAGTTCAACACACTCTGCTTCGGTGGCCCAGGCTTGGTTCCTGGGTGTGGACCTACACCACTCATCTGTCAGTGACCATCCTGTGACAGCAACTCACATACAAAAAGAGGAAGATTGGCAGTGGATGTTAGCTCAGAGAAAATCCTCCTCAGCAAACTGAAAAAACAAAAGCAAGTCCAGCTTTCTTATCCCAATATACAGCTCATCAGTTGCCAAACTCAAAGGTCTTCTTCTTCAATGTGCAACCTGCCCAAAGAGACTCTTGTCAACTTGGGACCGTTCCCAAATTTCAACCCTTTTTTGTCCCTCTCTTTTCCAGGGCAAGGATTGGTGTAGACTGTTCTGGAGGAAGAGTGAAAATAAGGATGGATGGCCCACACTTAGGTCAAGGGCTATTATTGTATTTCAGGCATTTGTATGTATTTCAAGCGTTTGTACGAATGTGGAGTGTTCCCAACCCTGCTCATGACCCCAGCAGTCAGAGGCACTCAACCTTGTTCTGATTCCTGCCATGAAGGCGGGAGGTGCATAAGCACTCAAGAAGGACGGTAGGAGATCTCACCTGGAAAAACATTCTCCTTCCCAGCCTTCTCACATGTGGTTTCCACAGGAGACTCTGGGGGACTCTGTGGCATCTTTAATTCCTTCATCTCCTTTCAGCTCGTAGCTGAATTTTACGTTACCTTCCCTTTTGGGTTCCCGGACCTGATTTCAGTGTGAGCAGGGGAGTAGTTCCCCACACCAACAAGCAGTCCTTGGGACTCCATCTGGGCGTCCTGCAATTCAACTCAATTCTGACACTATTTACCTGGAGATAACATCAGATTCCACGGGTTAAGGGTCAACTCCCCACTTCAGATACCAATCTCAAGCCCAGGTTGTTACCTGTGCTTCTGACCTGCTGGCTATAAATCACAGGTTCCCATGACCCCCTCCTTTGGTTCAATTAATTTACGAGAGCAGCTCACAGAACTCAAAGAAACATTTTCCTTATTAGATCACCAGTTTGTTATAAAAGGATATAACTCAGGAACAGACAGATGGAAGAGGCACATAGCGCAAGGCATGGCGAGAGGGCACGGAGCTGCCATGCTCTCTCCAAGCATGCCATTCTCCCCAAATCTGCACATATTCACCAACCCAGAATGTCTCTGAACCCTGTCCTCTTGTGGTTTGTGTGTGTGTGTATGTGTGTGAGGAAGATTGGCCTTGAGCTAACATCTGTTGCTCATCTTCCTCTTTTTACTTGAGGAAAATTGTTGCTAAGCTAACGGCTGCGCCAATCTTCCCCTATTTTATGTGGGATGCCACGACAGTGTGGCTTGATGAGTGGGTCTATGTCCACACCCAGGATCCAAACCTGGGAACCCAGTGCCGCCGAAGTGGAGCATGTGAACTTGACCGCTACGCCATTAGGCCAGCCCCTCCTTTTGAGTTTTTAAGGAGGCTTCATTATAAGTCACCACTGATTAAATCATTGCTCATTGGAGACTGATTCAACTTCCAGCCCCTCTCCCCTCCCCAGAGGTTGGGAGGAGGGGGTACTGAAAGTTCCAACCCTCTAATCACATGGTTGGCTCCACTGACAACTAGGCTCCGTCCTTAGGTTACCTAAAAGCTTTCCAAAAGTTGCCTTTTTAACATAACCGGAAACACCTTTATCACTCTAATCACAGTAAATTTCAAAGGTTTTAGGAACTCTGTGCCAGGAACAGGTCAAAAAACCAAATACATACTTCCTCTTATAAATCGCAATATCACATTTTCCAAACCTGACTTTGAAACTAGTGTTTCAGCAACATCTGAATATCCGAGTGCATTATCCAGGAAGAGAAGTATGGCTGCAGAAGTCTTGACAGGCAGAGCAAGAACATTAGGCAGAGTTTTCCCCTGCTTGCTTTGTAGTGGATTTTTAACAGAGATCCCTGCTTGTGTAGCTGTAATGACTTTATTAAGAAATGTGTTCTTGAGTAGTAAACTTAATCTATCAGACAAATAAAACCACAAATTTAGTTGAACTAGAAATCACTTGTTACTTTGGCTCTTTAACTATCATTATAACATAAATTGTAACAGTTACAACCAACTCTGGGAGTACATGGATATTTTACAGCTATTGTAAATGAATGGTATTACAGTTGGAGATATGTGGCTATAAAACCACAGGAAAGGTAGTTGAAGAAAGAACACCTGGTTTCACATAGGTTTCCAAACCCTATGTATCAAAAGACAGAAAATATGTGCTTCTCCATCACCTTTTAGGTGATAACAGCAGGTTACTGTATATTTATGTACTACAGCACTACGCACATTGGCTACAGATGCTTTCAAGGGTCATGATTCCCCATCTGTGGCTCTATGCCCTGAATTAAATCCACCCCTGAGACTAACAGCATTTCCTCCCAAATAATTTGAGCATCTAATCACTAGTCTTCTGGATAGAATTCAGGGCACGGAACATTTGCTGGGTCCTTTTTTTGCAGAAGCTCAAAATTAAGGGCAAATATCATTAGCCTCAGCTGGCTGATGAAGAAACTGAAACCAAAAGAGGCTGAAAAAAGCCAAGTGCCACACCTCAATAGAAAAATGGGCAAGCACCATGAGCAGACGATTCATAGAAGACATACATGTGGCCAAGAGACATTAAAAGGGATTCAACCTCACTAGTAATCAAATAAATGCAAATTTAAACCATAGTAACATACCACTTTCCCACTCTCACATTAAGAAACGTTTACTAATAATGATAATACTCGATGCTGGTAAGGATAGAGTAAGACAGGCTCTCTCACTACTAGTTAATGGGAGTATAAATTTGTATAGCTTTTGTGCACTGTAAAGTAAGATCTCGAGTTGCATCAGGAGTCTTTCATATATTCTTATCATTTGACCCAATTATTTCACTTATTGGGTTCTGTATTAAGAAAATATTTATCTATAAAAATATTCAACACAATATGAGATGTGAAAGAAAAATGGAAAACAAAACCTCTAATTTCCAACAACAGGAGAAAGGAAAAATAAATATTTATTATGTAGGAAGATATTATGCAACCATTAAAATCCACATTTTAAGAATATTTAGTAACATGAAGAATGCTTAAGATAAAACATTAGCTGAAAAAGCAGGACATAAAACTTTAAGTACAATCCTAGTTATATTCTTTAAATATATGGACATAGATCATGCCAAAAAAAGTAGGATAAATGGAATGAAATGCGGCAGAGTATTAGCAGTGATTCGCATTGGACGGTGGGATTACAGGTAAGTATTCTTTTTTGTATATTTCTGCAATGGAAAAAATATCACTTTTATAATGGGGGCAGAGGGGGCTGTAAGGAGGTTATTTTAAAAAGGAAAGTGAGCAAGGGAAGAGCAAAGTCTCAAATGAGAACGTTGGCTTTGCAGTCTTCCAGACCACTAAGATAAAAAACACTTTCTGGATCTCGCTTATATGTGGAATTTGAAAACAAACTCATAGACACAGGAAAAACAGAGAACAGACTGGTGGTTGCCAGAGCTGGAGGGTAGGGGGTGGATGAAATGAATGAAGGGGGTCAAAAGGTACAAACTTCCAGTTATAAAGTAAATACGTCCTGGGGATGTAATGTACAGCATGGTGACTATAGTTAATAATACTCTAATTGCATATTTGAAAGTTGCTAAGAGAGTGGCTCTTAAAAGTTCTCATCACAAGAAAAAAAAGTTGTAACTATGTGTAATGATGAATGTTAACTAGACCTATTATGGTGATCATTGTGCAATATGTACTGCTAAAAAAACAATATTCAACTGAGTAAATTTGAAGATCAAATTGACTTCATTCAACAATTCATGTATCGGACGGCATCTCTTCTAACAAATAGAAAGGAGTTCTGAGGAGCTGTACAAAATAGAAGGCTTTTATAGGCAGAGAGGGGGAAGAGTGGATTGTTTCAGGCAAGGTCACCTTCCTTTAGGGGATGAAGGGAGTCTGTCAGGTGGATTACCTCACTAGTGCTGACCAGGAAGTTCCAGACTGACCGGTTAAGCTTCCATTCCTGGGGGAGGTTGAAACTGCATTTAGGTTAGGTATTAAGTCTCAGTTTAGTGACGTGGGCTCAGCACAAGTGACTCCATTTGAGGCCTGTTGTCTCATTTTTAACAATACAAATATTGAATCATGTTGTATGCGTAAAACTAATATGATGTTATATGTCAATTATATCTCAATTAAAAAATAAAAATAAAAAAATTCTAAAAATAAAAAAACTTTTTCTGAACCTGGATTTTGAAATTGGACTCTTGAGACCTCTAGAGGTTTTATGTTTGGGTTTCAGAGCCCCCTTGAGATTTTATCTAAAATGTTCATATTTGTGCTTATGTGCATTTCTCTCAGGACACAGTGCATAGCTTTGAGGTATTTAAAGGGATCCTTAACCACAAAAACTTAAAAATGAACATAAAGCTTAGTTGGATAGCTAGTGAATCAGTTTAGTCCAGCTATGATTAATGTAGTTGTGGGGGAGGAAGAACTATTCCTCTACCCTCTAGGTTCTTTGGGAAGGTCTAAGAATTAAACTGACATGACACAGAATAACAGGAGAAAAATCAAAGAAAGTTTAATAACATGTATACATGTGAGAAACCCAGAAAAATTGAGTAACTCACCAAAATGGCCAAAGCCACCACCTTAAATACCATCTTCAGCTAAAGATCAAGGAGGATGCTGAGGGTGGTGGTTTGGGAGGAAAGTAATTCACATGGAGATGGAAAAGCAAATGTTTGGTAAACAAATGTTTGCAGGGGCCATCTATAGACAATGGGACCCAAGAGAGAACTTTGATAAAATGGGCCTAGTAAGGGTCCTCCCAGTCTACCACACCTAGAGTTCTCTATGGTGACGGCTCCTTCTCTATGGTGACGGCTCCTTCCTGGGACAGACCTTTTATCTTAAATTCTTTTAGGCAGTTAGGGGAAAGGTCAAAGTTTCTTTCTGAGTAATTTTGTTCTTAAAAATAATCATGCCAGAGAGACACATTTTGGGGTGGCATGTTCTAATCCCCCACATAGTCAAATCCTAATGTAGGCTTTTTCCCCTTACCTTGTTAACCAGATATTTAATGTTCTATTCGGGATCATGTTGACAATCCCTGCAGATATAAATCTGGTACACCAAGCTACGATCACCTTGGAATCTGACACATGGGCCCATTCAGAACCCTAACTAAAACGAGGAAAGTAATCATTGTAGTCTAAAAATAACAATTACCAATATTATTTTTACACTTCACCAGGTACCTGTATATGTAACCACATTTAATTTTTAGAAACAACTCTGTAGTGTAAAGTGCTAGTATCACTCCAGTTTCACTGATAAGAAAACTAAGGCCTTGATAGAAGAAATGACCGGTGCACAGACAAGCAGCTAACAATGTCTCCTGACTCTTGGACCACTGCTGTTGATACTTCTCAAAGTTGCTACATTTTCATTTGAAGGGGAGCAGAATTTGCCACCCAAAAAAAAATATGCCTCTTTGGCATAAAGATTATTTTAGGCTGATTTTTTTTTAAGAAGCAGCAGACACAGGAGAAGCTCTGAAAGCAGAATAGAAGTTGTCTTTTTGTAAGGGACATTTACATTTATAAGGGAACTCTCCCTCTGTAGGAGTGTCTCCCTATCTGTACCAGGAAGAGAAAGATGACTCTGAATCTCTAGAAACTGTTATCAATGCAGACAGCATGGAATTAAACCTGTATAACAACCTTACCCTGGTTTTCTGTGTTTTTCCTGGTCACCTCCCATAACTGGCCTCCTCTGCCCCTCAACATCTTGTTTTATCTTTAGCTAGAGATGATATTTAAGGTGTTGGCTTGGGCCATTTTCGAGAGTTACTCAATTGTCCTTGGTCTCTCCCGTGTATGCAGGAGGCATACATGTTATTAAACTTCTGTTTGCTTTTCTCCTGTTAATCTCTCTTTCATTACAAGGGGGTCTCAGCCAAAAACCAAGAAGGGTAGAGGGAAGATTATTTTCCCTCCCCTACACATTCTTGTCTTGGTTCCTGCTAGATATGCTTGGACTCCCTCTATCCAAATTAAAAGTCTGTACTTTGAAAGCTGGGTGAAGGGTACATGGCAACTCTGTAGCATTTTTGCAGCTTATTGTGAGTCAGACTATTTCAACATAAAAAGTTATAATAAAACAACACAAAAAACTCTTTAAAACTAAAACTTAATTAAAGTGAACTAATCTAAATAAATAAAATAAAATAAATTTTAAAAGCTTTCCCCTTGGCCTTCCACTTACCTCCTGCAAAGCTCCCCTTTTCCATGGAGGCTCCTTCAGCTGTGTATTATGATCAGCTAGCCAAGGCAGAAGTTACTAGTGGGACTGCCAAACACTGGCACCACCAGCTGAAGAGTGGGGAAAAAATAGGTCAGTTGTCTAGGTGTTTTGAAAACCCAGTAAATTTTCCTTTTTACTGATTTTTAAACCTTTTTATGAAGTTGTTTTGTTGTCTGGTTATCTTGTGTGGACCCAGCTGATTTTCCTAGAGTCAAGTATCACTGAGTGTTGTCTTTCGTGGAATCTCCCCGAGGTGAGGCTCCCTCTGGGACAACTTTGTGGTTGTGAGGTACACAGAGGAATGCTAGTATGCAGTAGAGGAAGCCTAAAATCAGAACCTAGCCAAACTACTAATTGTTCCTAAACTTAGTATCCAAATTTAATTCCATGCTTTAACCTCATTTAGTGGCACCACCCTTGCAAATACTAGGGGACCTACCAACACCTAGCACGTTTACCTGCTGGCCTCCAAGAAAATATTGCTGAGTGGGGTTCCGTCACTAGAGGGCAATCTGAGTTCCCCTGTGATAGATGTGAAGCCATGTGACTTCATGCCCAGATGAACATGGAAGCCAAAGAAGGAAATCTATATAAATTAGTGCGGGCTCACTGTATTTCTTTTTTTCTGATTTCTCATCACATAAATAATTCACCATTCTATGTTGTAGCCACTTCACTGGTAAAAAGAGAGAAGGAAGTGTTGCTCCTTAATAGGCATCTGACTCACATAAAATAAAAGATTACATAATTATTGAAAATTGTGCTAGTACACCTGAGGCTTGTGTTGGGAAAAAACAATCAACAACCATATACTGGGAATCTCGTGCATGCCAGGTATTCAGACATAGCCCCAACTCTCCAGAATTTTACAGGCTGGTGGGAGAATAAAGATAAGTATCATCTGAGGAACGTGAAGCCATGCAGATTCAAAGGCGAGAGATATCCCATTGTTGGAGAATCAGAGAAATCTTCACAATTGTGAATGTACTAGATGAGCGGAACCAAGACAGCGCTTAAAATGTATCTCATATCTCTTTTTTGTAGGCCCATAACAGAAACCTGCTCTCAATAGATTTTGATCATATAACTCGCACAGGAAAGATCTATGATGACCATCGGAAATTCACCCTTCGAATTCTTTATGACCAGACTGGACGGCCTGTTCTGTGGTCTCCCGTAAGCAGATATAATGAAGTGAACATAACGTATTCACCTTCGGGATTGGTGACGTTTATTCAAAGAGGGACATGGAATGAAAAAATGGAATATGACCAGAGTGGAAAAATAATTTCAAGAACTTGGGCTGATGGGAAAATTTGGAGCTATACCTACTTAGAAAAGGTAAATATAAGGGAAAATAAACTAGTTATGAGTTTCTGAATGAGAATATTGAAAGTGGCCCTAATCACCCACCTTGGTGAGGACCTGCAGGAGAAAAGTGTGTGTTCTGGCTTTTCTGCTCTGTCGAAGTAACAAAAAAATGTTGTACCTATAAGGATAAGCTGTTTTTCATCTGAAAACTTTCCCCAGCCCCACGCTACACCAGGTACTCTTTCAAACTGAAGTCAGGATAATGGCTTAGCTTTCTCCTCATTTAAGCATATTTGTTCATGCTCTTGAAAAGGTATCTTTATTATTATGAAAGCTCATACGGAAGTAAAATAAGTAGAAAATTATAAAATTGTGTGTTAATGTATCTCAGCTCTGGAAAAGAGCCTCTTATACGGAGGATAAGGAATTCTAGTTTTGTTAGGATAATCCGTGAAATTTTAGTAGTATACATTTGAGAAGGAATTTTCACAAGTAACCGTGGCAGTAGGACCTCATTGGTAATAGTCCTTTGTGTGCAGTGAAGTCTCCAATAGCATCTGTAATGGCAGCTCGTGGCCTCTATCTGGTAGGAACAGACAAGGATTTTTAATCCCACCACCGGAACCATTTGTCTAGTATCAACCCTCACACATCAAAATGGTTTCTGGCCAAGTCAGTAGCAGAAAACAGTAAGAGAAGTTGATCTCTGTCTGCCATCTCAGTTTCTGATGTCGTAAGATAGTGTCTCTTGTTTCCGAAATCTTTCCATTGAACTGAATTCATCAGTCCTGAATTGATTTCTGGGAGAGCTGAAAAACCTTTTCCCCTGAGGATTCAAGGCTACTCAGTGCACGGTAACCCCCAGAATGTCTTTAAAAAGTCATAGGAGCTTATAGCTCACGTGGTAAAATTTCACTATTTGCACCAAATGATGCCAAGCCTTTCTGATATACCCCCCCCAAAGTTTAAAAACAAAAGTGTGCCAGTGGCTGTGTATGTCATCATAAAACTACTGTACTCTTTCCCAGAGTCAGTCACTGGGGAATTGGCCAAGTTGGAAATACCTAGGAGATAAAACAGGACTCCACTCGGGAGCTAGAATAAAGGAGGGTGTCCTCTGCTCTATCCACCGCATGTCTTTTTCTGCCAAAGAAATCGATCAAATCTGTAATCTGTACTCTACACTGGGAACATGTGAATCTTATAGAGTGCGTCTTTCTTCTTTTCAATTTTAATTTTAATAACAAGAATGATTGGCAAAATCATCTGACTAATGTCCACAAAGCGGACATTATAATGATGACCTTTATATGTTTCTTACAGCATATAATGATGACCTTCATAGGAGAAAAATATGCCACTGATTATTAGCAGGATACAGGCTGATTTGTTTTTCTAGGAATGAGGATGTGTTTGCACTGATCCTTCCACAGGTCGTACACGTGACTAGCAAAGAAGCCAACACTCCTTAGGAGTGTGCATGCGTTTGAACTCGAAACCCCAACCTCATTAGCACCAGAGTCTGGCCACAGAGCTAATTGCCTGGAGACAGTTGCATCTGGGTCTCTAAGGCTTTCCCTTTAGGCCGTCTATACAATAACAAAGAGCCCATTGAAAACCTAAATTTCAGCCCTGCATGCAGTTATTCAGCCTCTCCTCTGACATCAGTGAAGCAATTTTATTGTTTCTCTTCTCTGAATTAGCTGATTATTTCATCAAACTTACTTGAGCAAAGAATCATGTGAAGTAAACTTCACGTAAGTTCTCTTTGCTACAGAAACTTGGCAATAATTCTTTCAAAACAAAGCAAAACAAAGAAAACGCTGTGTGATTGTCAGTGTCTGCAGCGGACAGAAATAAGATTTTATTGACCCAGAATAATGTATCAAGAAAAGCCTCAGTGACTTCCAAAGACTAGTTTACTGACCAGTGAGACAAGCCAAATCACTTATGTCTTTTAGTTGACTTTTGTCCCTTTCTTGATTTCACATTTAATTTGTTCTCTAATTAGAAGGTAAGCCCCTGACTTAAGCAATCCTGTTATGCAAAACTCAGAACCTACAAAATGCGTAATTATGGAATAGTTCTTGACTTTTCAAAAATCATTTATCGTGAGATCGATCTTATTAACATTATTATTACCAGTGATAATAACTAATGCATTGAATAGATGCAATGATTAAATGAAATAACTTAATATAAAGCATCCCACACATCTAGTCATTCAATAAAAGTTCATTTCTTTCCATTTAAATAATGCATTATAGTATTTATTATCAAGTCGAGAACTCAAAAGCTAGCACTTACTGCTACTTGAAGGTAAATTAAAACAGGAAAGAACAGAAGGAAGGAAAAAAGGAGGAAGGGAAAGAAGGAAGGAAGGAAAAAAAGGAAGAAAATGAAAACATTTTTGAAATTGTGATTCCAGGAAAAAAAAGGGAAAGAATTTTGAATTTACCAAAATCCAATTTATGCGTAACTTTTCCAATGAGGTGATGAAGTTCTGCATCTCCCTGTACTGATTGCAATCCTCTCTTTAACACGACCTTTGCTGGCACATTCTGTCACTATGTGTGGGGCAGAGCAAGGACAAAGAGGCTGGCTCTTGTATATTGTAAAGTAAGAATTCTCAAACCTTCAAATGTATACCTCTTTTATACCTCAAAATACTTCTGGTATTACCTCTGTAAATTTGCTTACCATCCCCATACCATGATACCTTAAAAAGCAGCAGCAGATATTTCACCTCAACATGCAGAAATTTGGTAAAATTGTTTGACTTCCTCTAGAATAAGTGAAAGTTATGCGTGTCATTTTCATGCACAATGGTTTGTAGCCGTTAGGAGAAAAATAATTATTTGGGTGATAGCTGCAGTTGCTTAAATGATCTCTTCTGTGTTAGAAAAATCAATTATTGTTTCTTAAATTTTCTCTATGTGGTCATTAATTCTCTACCTTGATTTATGAGCCTTCTCTTAGTTAATTATATTTTGAAGACTTGTGGGGCTAAAAGTTTGTATTACGGTAAATGTAAATCTTTCAGTTTCCAAAAGTCATTCTTCAGAACTTCATTTTTAAAATGCATTTAAATATATTTTATAAGCATTTAATAAGATGCCTTAGTCTGATACGTTTACACAAAATTGCCTCTTTGGGGCCTAGAGAAACAGAAAGCAGCCTTTGGCTTGAGCTTCCAGATGGCCCCACACTGCCATCTGGTGGTCATTCGAATGCTTTAACTTTTCAAATTTCTACCATCTCTCATTTCTATTCTTGTTCAAATGAGCATACAGCCATGATTGTTCTTTTTTTCTTCTTCTTTACAATGATCTCTTTTAGGATCTCTCAATCAACTAAAAAAAATAAAAAGTCTTCACTCTATTGTTTGGATTGATAGAAAATGGCCTTTATCCTGTAGCAGCACTGTGGGCATTGGGTGGACTCATCAGCATTGTTTTTGAACAAACTGATAATATGCCCACCCAAAGTGATAAAGCAGCCAAGTGAAAGCTAAATGGTATTCTTGAAAGACAACAGTTACATTCAAGAGATTTCGAATCATATCATTCACATTCTTGCCGTTGGCAGGAAGCTTTAAAGCAGATCAAGGAGCTTTCCAGACAGCACAGCATCAGCACCATCTAGGAAAAGGGTCAGGCAGTGGTTTGCTGCAGCGTGGAGGATGAAAGCAGGGGAGAGAACACAATGGTGATGTGCTATAAATGTTTGGCAAGGCTGATACAGCGACTGGAGAAGGCATGGCCCAGGCAGGCTGATACTAGATAATGCGTGGGAGCCGTATGGTGATTGTCCCTGGCCCACATCACAGGGGACAGATGTCATTTGTTCATGGCAAACTGACGGAAGAGAGTGGAAAGGAGCTGAGAAATCTGACTTTCAGCATAGAGGTAACATGAAGGCATTTTCCACCAATTCTCCTAGGTTCTGTTGAGTTCTGCTTGGTCAAGGAGGCCGTTCTCCCTTCATATCCCCATACCCATGGAGGAGTTTCAAGTCTCCTGCCTTCTGGTCAGTAGGGTTTTCAGAGCTGCGGGTTGTCCACAGGTGATGAGGTGCCGGGTGATGAGGTTTCCACACACAGCTCTGTATCCCCAGGCAGAGTACTTGGTGGAAAAGAAAGAAAGGATGAGCAAATGAGCAAATACGTGCTGACTTTGACCCCACAGTTCTTACATGTGATTCAAAATCAATAATTATCAGAAGGGCAGGGAGGGTATGCAGTTTCAAGAAGCATATTCAATATTAGAATATAATTTCATATTTGGAAGATTTAAATGTACATTATATGTTTATGTAATTCATAGTCATAAATATTTATGTAATTTATATTTAGGAAATGAAAAGATACCTATTGTTTGCATAACGCAAACTTCAGAAAATAAAGTCCTACTAAATCCTTTTGCCTGTTAAAGTAATTCTCAAGAAGGGAGGAGTAAAGCTCCCTTAGGGAGTTATATCAGAATCTCCAGGGGTGAGAAATTTTTATTTTTATTAAAAGATGAGATTTAAATGCTTTTCACTTAGAAATAGGGTTGAATCCTCCCTAAAACAGTGCTCTTTTATGTCTATATTTAAGATTAAAATAAGATAAATGAAACACGTATTATAGGCAAGGCATTGTACCTCAACAAACAACTGTTTCTGAAACACAGATCCAGGTGGGGGAGAGAGCTTGCACACCCAGAGAATTCTTCACTTTTAATGGCATGTTCCCCTAAAATAGTTTAAAACATGAATTGCAAAGCAATAATAATTCTATTTATATGCAACTCTTCAGGAAGACATTTACTACCTGAAGTCAATAAATACTTCTTGGTGCCTATAACTTAGTATGTGGCATGCCCTGCCCTCCATTTACCTCCCTCCAATCCATCTCCACGTTGAAACCTTTCTGGAATACTGACTTGATTGTTTCTCCCAGCTGTGCAAGTGCCCCATCCTTCAACTTGCTTTCAGTGGTTCCCTGTTGTCAACATGTTTAAGTCCAAACTCCTGGGCATGGCTTAGAAAGCCCAGCATGATCTAGACCTAGCCTACCTAACTGGCCTCATCTCTTACCATTCACCACCACCCCTCAACACACCCACTCTCTGCCCACACAAAATTCCTCTCATTCTCTGAAAAAGCCACGTTCTCTTTCTTATCCAGACCCTCACAATGCTGTGCCCTCTGTCAGCAGTACTCTCTCCTTACTCTGCCCCACCCGCCTTTGTGCCTCACCTGGCCAACCCCTAGTCATCCTTTAGGTTTCAATTCGGATGCCATTTTCCCCAGGAAGTCTCCTGACCTCTTAAATCTGGGTGAGCTGCCCTTTCTCCACCTCCTGTAAGCACGCTGTACTTCCCCTGTCATAACACACTTCACGTTGTATTGTAATTGCTTAGTTACTTGTCTTTCTCCTCTATTAAACTGTAAGTTCCATGAGGATAGACACCGTTATTGCCCACTTCTGTATCCACGAGGGTCCACCACAGTGCCTGGCACATAGTAAGTGCTTGATAAATTTGTGTTGAATGGATGAATGTGTATTTGCTTTAATCTTCTTCTCAACTTTAGTGATACATATTATGCTATTTTGCCTTTGTGTCGTTTCAGTCTGTGATGCTTCTCTTACACAGCCAGCGGCGTTACATCTTTGAGTATGACCAATCAGACTGTCTGCTCTCAGTCACCATGCCTAGTATGGTGCGCCATAGCTTACAAACCATGCTTTCAGTGGGCTACTACCGGAACATCTACACCCCACCAGACAGTAGCACTTCTTTTATCCAAGACTACAGTCGAGATGGCCGACTGCTACAGACCCTGCATCTGGGGACAGGGCGCAGAGTTTTATACAAGTACACCAAGCAAGCAAGGCTGTCTGAGATTCTCTATGATACCACTCAGGTCACATTAACATATGAAGAGTCTTCTGGAGTGATTAAGACAATACACCTGATGCACGACGGCTTCATTTGCACAATCAGATACAGGCAAACAGGTTTGTTGTGAAAAGATGGTAATGTGTACAACCACATCAGTATTTTATGATGAAAGTTTTGCTGGCCACAGTCTGAGATAGGAGCATTAACCTATAGACATTCAATCCAACAAACTCACTTTAGTTATCAAATTATCTTCCATTGAAAATTAAAAACATTATAGGCTGCATAAAAGCTGAGTCCTTAAAAACATACAGTGCGTTTCTCTTTCTCCCTCAGCTCTCAAGAAAGTTGAGATCTAAGTACCTCATCTAACTGTGTACCTGTTTGTACTCACCACCAAATCTTCCCAAAGATGCAGCTGCAAGATATGAGTGTCACTGAAACTAGCTCAAGCCCCATGTAACCTCTGTGGGCCTCAGGAGATGGCAAAATAGCTTCAAAAGTCAGAACTTTTGGATATATTGCATCCTTTGGGTTTCCAAAATGCCCAAATCCAGTTACTTGAATGCTGGACTGTGTCAAAACCCGCCCCTCTGACTTTGTAGCACAGGTTAAATGAATTGAAAGTATTTTTGTCAGTCATTATAACGAGAAAGCATGTTCATAATATCAGTTTCATCACCCCAGGCTACGGGATGGGTTATTACTTATGTCGTTCCTATAATTAAATTATTCTATAACTATAATATACAGTATTTTAATTTTTTCGTATTTAATGACAACTACGAGAATATTCTATGAATATCTATGAGATGATAAGCCTATGCATTAGATATCAGAGCTCAATCTCTAATATTTTATTTTAAATGTAAAAGCATCAATACTAAAGAAAGTAATGCTAGACCTTTCTGATCAACACTAAGCATCTAGCTTTGTTCTCATTATTTTTCTTTTGATTCCTTTAGGACCTCTTATTGGCCGCCAGATTTTCAGATTCAGTGAAGAAGGCCTTGTGAATGCTCGGTTCGACTACAGCTACAACAACTTTCGCGTCACCAGCATGCAAGCTGTGATCAATGAAACCCCTTTGCCCATAGATCTGTACCGATACGTTGATGTCTCTGGTAGAACAGAGCAGTTTGGAAAATTCAGTGTAATTAATTACGATTTAAATCAGGTCATAACTACTACAGTGATGAAGCATACCAAGATCTTCAGTGCCAATGGACAAGTTATTGAAGTTCAATATGAAATCCTAAAGGCAATTGCCTACTGGATGACTATTCAATATGATAATATGGGTCGGATGGTAATATGTGACATAAGAGTAGGAGTAGATGCCAATATAACAAGATACTTCTATGAATACGATGCTGATGGGCAACTTCAAACTGTTTCTGTAAATGATAAAACCCAGTGGCGTTACAGTTATGATCTGAATGGAAACATCAACCTCTTAAGCCATGGGAATAGTGCTCGTCTTACTCCTCTCCGATATGACCTCCGAGACCGCATCACCAGACTAGGAGAAATTCAGTATAAAATGGATGAAGATGGCTTTTTGAGGCAGAGGGGAAATGACATATTTGAATATAATTCTAATGGGCTGCTGCAGAAAGCTTACAATAAGGCTTCTGGCTGGACTGTGCAGTATTACTATGATGGGCTTGGGCGACGTGTCGCCAGTAAGTCCAGCCTAGGGCAGCACCTCCAGTTCTTTTATGCCGACCTTGCCAACCCCATAAGAGTCACTCATTTGTACAACCACTCAAGCTCGGAGATTACATCCCTGTATTATGATCTCCAAGGTCACCTTATTGCCATGGAGTTAAGCAGTGGCGAAGAATATTATGTGGCCTGTGACAATATGGGCACCCCACTAGCTGTGTTCAGCAGTCGAGGTCAGGTGATAAAAGAGATATTGTACACGCCTTATGGAGATATCTATCATGACACTTACCCCGACTTTCAGGTCATCATTGGTTTTCATGGAGGACTCTATGACTTCCTTACTAAATTAGTGCACCTGGGGCAAAGGGATTATGATGTTGTTGCTGGTAGATGGACGACACCTAATCACCACATATGGAAACAGTTGAACCTCCTTCCTAAACCATTCAACCTCTACTCCTTTGAAAATAACTACCCAGTTGGCAAAATTCAAGATGTTGCAAAGTATACCACAGGTATTTAAAAGGTGTAAAACTTTACGCTAAACTTGAGATAACTTGGTGGTGTTTATCACATAATCTCAATGCCTTTGTAAATATGCTTCCTCTTCCTGCCAGTTAGCCCACAAGTTATTGTGCACTCACTCTCTTCCTCACTCTTCTAGAGTGAGCAAAACTGTGCAAGTTGGCATAAAACATGATGCTTTTGCGTCCCAGTACATTTTTTCTTTCCTTTTAAGATTTCTGTTTGTAGTTTTCACTCTTAAAAGCTTATATGAATAATCTCATAAAAGAAAAATTCAGCATTCTGTTGCATCAAATAAATCTAATATGACAGTCTGTGTGGCCTTAGTACCACTACTGCATTAAGAGTTTCATTGCAGTAACCTGAACCTATCTCTGTGATTATCCATGAATCAAAAGGTTTCCTGGGGCTGGTGGCATAGTGGTTAAGTTCAGTGCACACCACTTCATCGGCCCAGGGTTCACAGGTTTGGATCCCAGGTGTGGACCTATGCCACTCATCAAGCCATACTGTGGAGGCGTCTCACATACAAAATGGAGGAAGATGGGCACAGATGTCAGCTCAGAGCCACTCTTCCTCAAGCAGAAAGAAGAAGATTGGCAATGGGTGTTAGCTTAGGGCCAATCTTCCTCACCAAAAAAGAAAAAAAAAGGTTTCCCAGTAGAGAGAGGATCATATGTTTTAGAGTGGGTCATATAAGGGGGAGTTCTATCTCTAACTTCCCATTGGCTAAACATATTGAAGGCAGGAGAGGCATCTTTCAAGCTTTCCACAAAAGTTGTAAAGTATAGCCTTTCTAAATTTTTTCCCTCTAAATTTTGTGTCTCACAGACATTGGAAGTTGGTTGGAGCTATTTGGTTTCCAGTTACACAATGTTCTACCTGGATTTCCCAAACCAGAATTGGAAAATTTGGAATTAACTTATGAGCTTCTACAGCTTCAGACAAAAACTCAAGAGTGGGATCCTGGAAAGGTTAGTAAAAGTTTCACCATCTCTATTAAGCCAAAAAAAAAACCAAAAAACAAAACCAGAAGAGCATCGCACACCATGAAATGGTATTAACATGTATTTGCTTAGTTATTCTTGAGTCTTCTCAATTGAATATTCATTAAAATGTCCGTGATTAATGAGGAGGTAGAAAAAAGCTTCCATGAGGAAAGGATCAGAGAATTGGAGCTTTTGGAAAAGAAAAGACTAAAATGTGACTTGACCACTGCTGCAGTAGACAAACAAGAGGAAAGAGGAACTGAACTTTTAAAATTCTGAAATGGGCTACCAAGGGCAATTATGGATTCTATATAGAGAAAATTATTCACTTAAAGACATAAAAAGACCAGATTTACACCTGCAAAATAATTTAGGGCATAGTGCATTAAGAGCATGGGAATAATACAATTAAATCATTCTGATAAAGAAAAAGTATCTAACAGTAATGAAGCAAAAATAATATTACAGCGATAAAGTCTCTGGAAAAATAGTAATACCAAAATATTCAAGACTCAGCAGATAAATCATCAGGAATAGGGGCCAGCCCCGTGGCCCAGTGGTTAAGTTCGTGCGCTCTGCTTAGGTGGCCCATGGTTTCGCTGGTTCGGATCCTGGGCGGGGACATGGCACCGCTCATCAGGCCACGCTGAGGCGGCATCCCACATGCCACAACTAGAAGGACCCACAACTGAAATATACAATTATGTACTGGGCGGGATTTGGGGAGAGAAAGCAATTTAAAACAAAAAAGATTGGCAACAGTTGTTAGCTCAGGTGCCAATCTTTAAAAAAGAAAACTTAAAAAAAAAATCACCAGGAATATGAGGTACAAATGAAAACAAGAAGGAACTTCTTCTTTGAACTGAAAGAAATAGGAATATCTGTATTTGTGAAAAAAAAAACCGCTTTAAAAATAAAACTACGGGGCCAGCCTGGTGGCGCAGCGGTTAAGTGCACACGTTCCTCTTCGGCGGCCTGGGGTTTGCTGGTTCGGATCCCGGGTGCAGACATGGCACCACTTGGCATGTCATGCTGTGGTAGGCGTCCCACGTATAAAGTAGAGGAAGATGGGCACAGATGTTAGCTCAGGGCCAGTCTTCTTCAAATTAATTAATTAATTAATTTAATTAAGCTGAAATTCGGGTGGGAGGGCTTGAAATTTAAGTGTAAAAACTATAAAGGAAAGGAAATTCTAAATAGATCCTATAGGTTTATCCCTTTTTGTAAATACATATAAGATGTAAATGCTTTTTGTAATTAAAAATTCTAAAAACAGTTTAGCAAAATGTTGAAAATTGCTGGAGCTTTGTAGTGGATACTTGGAGGTTCACCATTCTCTTCTCTTTATTTCTTAGTATGTTTGAGATTTTCCATAATAAAAAGGGTTTTTTTTAAGTCCACGTAAAAGGGTCAGTGAACTTCTTGCTGATTTGTCATCATTTATAAGGTTATAAGCTGCTTGAAAGCAAGAATGATGGGCTATCCATCTCTTTAAACCTCCCTGTGCCAAATGTGTTACTCTACGTCCAGTAATAACAGCTATTTGGCGTTAGTTAAATTAGTAACAATGAAATGTCTTTGTTTTGGGGGAGCTGGACCTACCTTAACTTGAAGTGGCTTCTAGCTGAGATTCTATGATATCAAGTTGGAACATATTTCCTTACGCTTAACTCACCAAGATATCAAGAAATAAATGCCAGGTGATCAAGTCACCTGTTAGTCTTTTCTTTTCCAAATCTCTGATGAAGGGATTCCAAATTTGGCTTGTTTTTAAATCACTCACCAGCAAATTAAAGGGAGAAGGAAGCGACCTTGCAAGCCTTTGCTTTCCAGAATCACCAAGCCAGTGACAGGTGTCTGATCCTGTGCTGCACTTGCACTGTGCCTTTCCTCTTTTCTAGACTATCTTGGGTATTCAGTGTGAGCTCCAGAAACAGCTCAGGAATTTCATTTCCTTGGACCAACTTCCTATGACTCCCCGATACAATGATGGACGGTGCCTTGAAGGAGGAAAGCAACCAAGGTTTGCTGCTGTTCCTTCTGTTTTTGGAAAAGGTATAAAATTCGCCATCAAGGATGGCATAGTCACTGCCGATATTATAGGAGTAGCCAATGAAGATAGCAGGCGGCTTGCTGCCATTCTCAATAATGCACATTACCTGGAAAATCTGCATTTTACCATAGACGGGAGGGACACTCACTACTTCATTAAGCTTGGCTCTCTGGAGGAAGACCTGGTGCTCATTGGTAACACTGGGGGGAGGCGGATTCTAGAGAATGGTGTCAATGTCACAGTGTCCCAGATGACTTCTGTGTTGAATGGGAGGACTAGACGGTTTGCAGACATCCAGCTCCAGCACGGAGCTCTGTGCTTCAACATCCGGTATGGGACAACTGTCGAAGAGGAAAAGAATCACGTGTTGGAGATTGCCAGACAGCGCGCTGTGGCCCAGGCCTGGACTAAGGAACAAAGAAGGCTGCAAGAAGGGGAAGAGGGTATTCGAGCATGGACAGAGGGGGAAAAGCAGCAGCTTTTGAGCACTGGGAGGGTACAAGGTTATGATGGGTATTTTGTTTTGTCTGTTGAGCAGTATTTAGAACTTTCTGACAGTGCCAACAATATTCACTTTATGAGACAGAGCGAAATAGGCAGGAGGTAACAAAAAAAATCTCTGCCTTTGCGTCACCAAAGACTGCCTGTTTTTAAAACATAAAACGGTTTATTGTATTGGTTTTCTAGATCAGAACTCTGTATATGTAAATATGGAGGAAAAACATATCCAACTGCCTTTCAATGTGACGGAAGATGGTATTTTAATATTGTTTGTTTAAACTCTTTAAGAAACGACAGCGATTTTTAGTTCTTGTGTGGCAGTATTCAAAGTAACACAAGTAGAACTCAAACAGCTAAAACAAAGTTCTCAGAAAGCACCATTTTCAATTTGTCGAGCCATGCATATGTTCAAATATAAAGAACCCAAGGTTCTATATCTCTCTTGTGACACGAAGTTTCATATTTAACTGTTGGCAGAACTTGCGGGCTATTTGAAAAGGTGGTGCAATAGTATCTGAACCTTGCATTTCTAAAGACTGCCAGCCCTTTCACATTTTCCAGATCTGTTATAGGAAACTTAAAAAAGTGTAAAATGTCCTCAGCCACCATCTCCTAGAGTCAGGACCCATTTGCCCTTCCTCCCTGATTATTCCTCCTTGCTTGTTAAAGTAAATGCCATGTTGTTGTGCTGTGTTTTGGCGTGTGGTGCTGGGTTCTGTCTACCACGCTTCCCTGTGGGTGTGGTAGCCAGACTGAACTGCCACTATTTGCTTGTGTGTACATGATGTCAAGGCAGCTGGCCAGTGTAATTTCTCCCATACAACCTGTTTTGACTAACAGTTTTTACCAAATTGTCCAGCTGTATTGGCGTCATGTAAACATAGCTTTTGTTAACCTGGGTAGGAATTTCGCATTTATATATAGGGTGTGTTTGGTCATAGGTTCACATTAGTGATTCAGTATTTATACACTAATCCAATGATGTTGTGCACAGGAAAGGTAATTTACTACAAAGTATAATTCTGGTACAAAAAAAGAGGCTTTAGCAGGCATACATGCCTGGGATGCCGATAAATACATTCACTACTACTGCAGAAATTCATCAGAGCTAAAATCTCAAAATAATAGACCTTGTACTAAGATGAAAGGAAAGTTCCAAAGGGAAGATCAAACCAAACATCACAGTAGTTGCTGCCACATTGTTTCACCCACTTAGATTTATCTTTCAAATGTACAATTCTGTATTGAACATCTCCCAGCCATAGTCAGGAAATTTAATTAAATGAACTCTTTCCAACCTACAACATTTCAACTAATTATAGAGAGGCAGACTATTTTTTACTAAAATAATTTATATGGTTAGTTATTTTAGTTCTCTGTCTTGGCCAATTTATTTTGATTTGATCATCTCCCCGGCCTAGGAAAAAAAGTATTTTCCAGGAAGGGTTCTTTTGTTTTATGATTGTTTAAAATTGGGAAAAAGGTCAGGATTAGTGTTAGTATCAGCTGTAGTTTCTCAATCTCTATGAATCCTGTAATAAAAGAAGCCCCTTGGTAAGCTGGGAGATTTGTGCCCAGTGACAAAGAGACAGTTTATAAAATGCTGTGTAATTGTAAGTTACCACAAATGAAAATACATGACAGCACAATGTGGCCTGTAGAAAATTCCCCTGAGCCAGCTTCAGCACTGTCATCACCGAGTCTGGACATCTGCTATGTCTGAAGGAGAATTTATGATGGAACGTTACAGTTTGGATTCTTTCCAGCTACTACCTAAACGCAGAGTGGGGTCATTGCCTTGTTTTGTGATGACAGTTTCTTTGAAAATATGCAAAGTCAGAATCCAGGCTCATGTCAAGGTTTTCAAAGAGTCTGGCTCCTTACTACACAAAGTAGAGAGAAGGAAAGGCAAGGACCCGCAGATAACAGAGGAGGGTGTATCCAAACATTTCATTTTTCAAACCTGCAGGTTGGGATTACCACATTCTTACAGGGTATTCCGAGAGTGGGAGAACTCATGAACTCATCTTTCTTTTTAATTGGAAGTGCATCAGCTCAAGAGATTACTAAGCCAGACTACAATCATATTATTGAGGGTTTTTTTCCTGAATCAGGCCTGTGTTAATGGTAAGGTATTTATCCAGGATGGGATTCTAAAATTTCTACCAAACTTGTTGAAAATTTGAATACCTCCACACCAGCCTAAAAATGGACCTTAAGTTCCTAGAACCTCTGATGTTCTTTTAAATCAATGGAAGAATAATTTGTGAACTGTATATAGAGAGTGCATTCATAAATGGGATGATGTATTTTATCACTAATCCAAGATGTCGATATTAGAGTCTATTTTGCTTATATTTTAAGCGATTATACTTTTTTGCAATTCACTGATGATGTATCATTTTCAAACTGCTTTAAATATCCATTAGAAACAAATATTTGAAGCTTTTACTTAATAGTAATTACCTTGAACTGTGCATTTCTAGTTTGTAATACATATTTATTTAGTTTGTGCCTTTGGTTTCTTAAAGTTATATTTGTATTATATTCAGGAAATGCACTTTTATCACTTACAGCTGTGGTTTTAATACTGCCTTGAACTATTACTGTTCTCTTTAACACTTCCAAAGTTTTTGGGAGGAAAAAGGAAAAACCCAAAAGGTTAGCACTAATGAGTAGTAAATCTAAGAGAAACATTCCGGCATTTCTTAATAAGAACGTGGAGATATTGAGTACATCGCTTCCTATTCAGCTGAATACAAAGAATGCCTTCGTCGACCTGTAGTTCTGAAGTTTAAATTAATGAAAGGACAATTTGTTTGCATTTGCTGATGAAAGTAAAAGCATTTTAAAGAGAAATATATGAATTTCTCACACCCAGAAGTCAGGCGGCTGACACTGCACAGCCATACACCGTTCAAGTAAGTTAGAGTGAGAGCACAGTAGTTGGGCTCTCTTATGAAGAACATTCTGGGCTGGAGGCAGAGAATACTCCGTAGTTGTTTCTTTTTCTTAGTTAGACCCATTTTATTTGTGCTTTTTTGTTTTGTTTTGTTTTTACTCTTGCACTACAGTCTAGAGATCCAAATAAGCTGAAAAGTTCACAGTTTAACAGACATTTAAATATATTTATTTTTAGTTGGCATTCTAATCATTATTGATTAGAAGCATGACTCCTGAAGGAAAGAGAAATAAAGCCCAACTCATACTAATTTTTAGCAAAACACTCACCGTATAAATAGGCGTATGTTTTATTTTTAACAACCCAGCAAAATAATGTATAAAACAAGCGTGTCCTTTACTGTCAATTTATCTAGAAGATCTATAATATATAGACTATATATATAATATAATATATACAACATAGCCAAATGTATTAAAACGACAATGTATAATTTGGAATTCACATGCTAACTACATAGAGAGGTATAAAATTAAATTATAATTTTCATAAGATTTTCTTTTTCATCACTGTTAAGACAGTTTCAAACATTCTATCATGCTGTCTCTACTCTTTTTTCTTTTTTCTTTTCCTTCCTTTTTTAAAAATATTTTTTTAATCAGACCAGGCCCCACTTTAATATCACCTAAGAGAGTCAGGGCAAAGTTTTTACATTTATGAGGATATATTCCTGTAAGGACAGCTGTAATGGAGTTCAGTGGTAATGGAAGCAAAAGTACAGTAATCAAGTGTTGAAAGAAACTTTTGGAGAGACTGGAATGTCTTGTAGCTTGTGGGAAAACATAAGGCTACAGATTGGATACAACATTCTTGTTTTCTTGGAGGAACTCACATACACGTAGCTGACCTGACTAGTACTTCAGATCTCAGACTGCTCTTCCACAGCCTTCTGTAAGGTTCTTTATTCTGCAACAAAAAAACAAAAACAAAAAAACAAAAAAAACAAAAAAGCAAAACAAAAAAAAAAAACAGAAAACAACAAAAAAGAATTCAACCACAAAATAGTGACTGTTATTTCAGTGTGTCCTTCATGTGAAAGCTATTAAGGACCAAATATACTACTGTGTGTAAGAAGAAATTACTTCCTAAACAGTAACTGAAAATAGTTAGAGTTAAATTTGCTGTGGATTTTGTCTTGGCAGTTGTCATCTTACATTATTTGTCAAAGGAAATGTGTTTGGCAGTTAAAAATCTTTCCTTAGATTTAGTGGTGGACTTTAACCTCTTAAATAAATGTTAGTATATCAGATTGTGTCCTTGAAAAATATTTTACTTGTATGAATCATGACAATGTCTAAATCTTTACTATTCTTCTGGCAAAAGCATCAGTAAGAGAGAAGGTGAAAAAGAGAAGTATAGCCTTTACACCAGGAAAATATTCTTTCTAGCTGCTTACTTTCTCATGAGAAGTAAAGATGTTTACAGTGTATGCCAAGATTTTCAGTTTCTATATAACAACAGTTAGAGGTTCTAATCATACTGAAAATTGTGTTATAATGGCCTGAGCCATGTTGCTAGGAAACAATAGGTTCCAATTTTGTATTCCTGCTCTCACTCCTGTGCTGAAAAGTGACTGGATACTGTACAGGTTCATGTTCTCTGGCTGCAGTTAAATGGTCTTTTGCATTTTGCTCTGGCTTTCAGGCCAGAAGCATGCATTTTTCTACAAGAGCATCACAACAACACGCTGTAAATATTTAAAGTTAAACATTATGTGTCGATATTTGAAAGAAAAAAGTACTTTGAATATTTCATTTTTAAAAAATAAAATTGCAAATGAACACCGTGTCCCATTTTATTCACGCGCCCAACTGCATTCCCAAGTCAGCCTGGTCACCTGAGATATGAAAAGCGGCTCCCTAACAGGGAACAGTAAAACTGCGTCATCTCAAAAATATAGGTGCAGAAATCAAAAAGGCATTAATCCTAAGCAGACGTCTCTTCATTTTTATTTTTCATACAAATAGGATCTCTGACACAAATGACCATTTAATAAAAAAAGAAAAGTAGCTGTTGCAAGTTTAAATGCCTCTAGGCTATGACTTTTAAAAAGGTTTCTCCTGTTGATGCCTTTTTCTCAGCAATAGAAAGAAAATAAAGAATTGCCAAACAGGTAGGGGAGAGCTAGGAGGGCAGAGCACCCAAACGCTCTGACAAAAAATGAATGGGGGACAATCAGGAAAGACTACAAGACAACAGCTCTTCCAAGGCTCTACGTCTTGGGCAACTACAATGGCCATTTGGCACTTATTTTTCGCTAGAAGACATTTATGAGTGACACTCGGAAAGCTGGCCAACAGATCGTCCAAAATTCACCTTGATAGTAACAGAGTACCTGTAGTCCAAACAGCCTGCTACTGAAACTCACTTGGAATCCTGGAATTGACACCACTCTAAAATGCCCTGCTGCCTTTTTATTCACTGATATATACATAGATACAGTGAAAAGACTCATGGAGCAGAAGACAATCCTGATTGTCTCAACACAACCCATCAGCAAAAAGAAACGGGGGCAGGGGGGTGTTGGAATTTAGTATCACCTGGAGAATTTTTTTTCAAACTATGCATCCCACCTTCAGAGTACCAAAAGAAAGAGGTAAGAGCTCCTACACTGAGAGAACTATTAAAAGAGATAAGAGATTTCTCCATATTCCTTCCCTATTCACCCTCACTTTTAGAGATCTTTGAATATCAACGCTATTTAAACATTTAGTAACATTACTATCTTAAATTTATATAATTCTATTACCTCAATAATCCTGTGAGGTGAGCAAGGCTCAATTGTTCCCACTTGGCAAATGCAATAATAGTAACAGACTGACTTACCTAAGGTCACACGGAAATCAGTGACAAAGCCGAAAGAAAATTCAAGTCTCATATATTATGTTGATGGGCTCTCTCTAGTCAATCCGGTTTGTTACATCTTCCTACATAAAAATATTCATTTAAAATGCAAATGACAGGGCCAGCCTGGTGGCACAGTGGTTAAGTTGGCATGTTCCGTTTCTCAGCGTCCCGGGGTTCATTGGTTCGGATTCCGGGTGCAGACATGGCACCGCTTGGCATGCCATGCTGTGGTAGACATCCCACATATACAGTGGAGGAAGATGGGCATTGACGTTAGCTCAGGGCCAGCCGTCCTCAGCAAAAAAGAGGAGGACTGGCAGCAGATGTTAGCTCAGGACTAATCTTCCTCAAAAAAAAAAAAACACATAAAATGCAAATGACCTAATGATGAAAATTCAGCCTTTTACTACAAGTCTGGCCAATGACCCCAAATTATGAAAGTGCCCAAATTGGATAGTTTAACTTCACTCCAGCTGCAAACTGCAAAATCACGCTATCCCATTTACTGCAAGGGCAAACATAAGTGACAAGGTTGAATTTATAGCCCACTAACAGGAAGACTAGGCTTCTTGTAACCTTGAAATGCTCAAGGGCAAATCTGGGTTTTATTATTCATAGACTTTGGATTCTGAACTCAATAAAGTGAATCAAATAAAACATACGCTGATGTCTAAACATCCTTAACAGATTTTAAGGCTGTTTCCCACATTTTTAATTCTCTATCCATTCTACCACAAATAATATCTTAAATCCAGCCCTTTGTTTATACCAGACTTAATCAGAGGCCTACCTATATACTAACACAAAGGTACCCTGCCTGTAACAGCCAAACCAGCAATTACCTAAGCTTGTCTCCCTACTGACCTTATCTCTTAACAAATTTCAGAGGAAATGAACAGGTATTTGATAAATTGTCATGTTCCTTGTGGGCTTGCTGACACACTTTTTTCTGAAGAAGGGTGTATACTTGGAAATATATGTGCGTTTTTCTATCTTGACTCAGCGTCTTACAGGTATATGTTAGCATGGCAATATTTTAGATATGGCAAGGATATGACCTTTCTGAAAGGTGCAAGCTATTATGTACTGGGAAATAGCAAGGATGCTCATGCTGGGAAAGAAAAAGTGCAAAAAATTTGATGAATAAAAGGCCAGCAAGAGAAGACAGCAGGTAGGCACATCAACTGGAAAGTTTGACAGTAGCAAAATCAGAAAAGCACTTACCTTTCTCAGGGAATCGGTCCAATATGATAAGAAGGCCTTCATCAATGCTTTATTTACTATATTAATAGCACCTATTTTTGAACATTTTTAAAGGAATATTTTAACACAAATTAAGTAAATAAAGCTTTCAAATATTTTATTAAAATATAAAAGACCATTAATGATTCAAAAAGCTCTTTCGGAAAAGGCTCTGGTAAAGGAACATGTAAACATAATTCATATATTTAGGATTATTCCAGAATGAACAAATTAGAGAGAGTAAAAATTGCTTACACCTATTAAAATTTAAACCCAAACTACAAATAATTAAAAATTATCTAAACATATGCATTTTATTTTGAAAGTCGGCTTTCTGAATTCCTTTGCAAGTTAAAGTGATGCTTGTACTTCTACTAATGGTAAACAGCCCACAAGACATTATTGTGGCCATCCTCCATCTTTGCACTCCCATAGCATCCATGTTAAACACTCAGAAATCAGATCTTGCCAGCACACAGAGAGTAGCTGTCTCTTGGCAGTCCACTAATTATTAACCACTACTCATGTACAACCCAGAGTTCCAGTTTATTAGTTTACAATGAAACTCAGCCTTTTCCTATAGACCATGGACCAAAGTATTTGTATTGACTCATTCTGCCTCTAAAGACAGATCTACAGACACATTGGGACCCTCACTTACCATGTACTTATTACCTTTTATCGTTATTTTCTTGTCTTTTATTGTTGCTTTTTTTAATTGTCTTTTGTTATTGTTTTCTTGTCCAACTAGACAGTGAGCTGCCTGAGCTGAGGGCAAGGTGTTTTACTTCTCTACCCCAGTACCTATTGCGTTTGTTGAATGACTGAATTCTATGAGCCCTGAAGCAACTTGACATGTAATGAAATCACAAGAGTCATGAGAATAGAAATGCAAGAAGAAAATACAAATACCCATCACTGCGTAAAATCTTGGCTCTCACTTAGGTTGCAATCACTTGGAATCGTTAAGAATTAGTGTGACCATAGGCTTTCCAATGGCCTTGTAGGGCTACCGAATAGGAAGACTGCTTGTAAATCAGCTACTCCGGAGCCGCAGCTGCTGAAGCTTCCCTTCAGAATGAGGGTTTACATGGAGTAGCAACAACTGGGGTGGAGATAAAAAGAAGAAAAGTCCACTTTGTCTGATTTGTAATACAATTTCAAATCCTGTAGCATCAAATATAGTAAACATTTAGAGCATATTTTAAATTATGGGATTTTTTAAACTCCAGATTGGTCTGTGGATTTTACTCTAGGCGAGGTGCTTGCTTTCAGAATTAAACAGAAATTCTTCACTCTTTATCTGGTACTTGTTTTAGCGCACAGTGCAAAGCTTTACAAATCCCGAAAGAGCCTACAATGCCATAGCTAGTGGAGAGCATAATACCTAATGTGGAACCGCACATGACAATGACGAGGGGCATGAACCAGCTTCCCACCGCGTGATCAAGCAAGACATTTTAAAATCATTTACTGTCAAATAATATTTCACTAAAAATGGTGTTTTGAGAAAAACTGAGGATTATTTTTATTTATATTTGACAAGAATTGACATTAATCTTTTATAAAGTATCATTATGTTTTAAATCGTTTTCCATTTGTAAATAACTGAAAATAACCTGTGGAATTATTTTTCCCAATCCTCATTTCAAAGCTCCTCGTTATCCGCAAAGTCCATTTCAGCTTTAACATCACACTAGATGCTTCCATTACAGGACTATGAGGGTTTTAGAAATACATTTATAGCTCACTGAACTGTATTATCTACAATATATAAGACTTAGCATATATTTAAATTACTGAAAATAAAGTACAAGGTATTTTATTTTTCTTCATGGTGCTTTCAGGAAGACATCAGGATCTTCTCTTCTCCCTAAAGGAAAATAATAACAGAAATCAACAACAGATCAACTTACAAGCTATTAAAATTACAGGTTAACTCGAACTTATAATCATAAAATTTCCAACTGCATAAAGCTCACAAAGATACAACCCAATGATATAGCTCAAGCAACTAGTATTTAAAACTGAGTTATAAAGAATGGAATACAGTGCAGAAAAGAACAGTTAGCCAATTTGTAAATTGGAGTTTATTGATATTTCCATTATAAAGGCTAACTATTCACTAATTTAATTTACCACCTGAGTCTAATAGTTAGTTTATGCCTGAGCCTGGGTCCCTGTCAAAAAAGGATATAACAGCTCACTTTCTTTTATAAAAAATACTTATTGTTTCAATCAAGGCATATCCTTTTGCTCCAAACAAATGACTAACCCCTTTCAATAGATGAGTGGCCGATCACATAGCTGATAGCTGCAAACATTGGCGAGTATTCAGTCATTAGCTTGACACATACGCTAAAATAGCTTTGCTCGGGAGATGTAACAATCTGTGCCTGTGGAACAATAAAGTCTACTAATTTAACTTCCATTGCTACAACAAAATTACATTAATTCAAGCACTACAAATTCAGAAATCAGGATCTTGTGGGCCAGGCTAACAATTAGCCTTTCCATCCCTGAAGGGAAAAGTTAGTTTACTAAGCAAAGTTAAAGGACAGCCCAAGTGTTCTCCGAATTGTCCCATCTTTCAAATTATTTGTGTCTGAATTAGTGAAGTGAAATGGTACTTACATATTGACATAAGGGACTGGGAAGAACAAGACAGGACAAGAGAGATTAAAATGTTTTGGGCTTATAGAATTTTTTACATTTTTGCAGAGTTTTATTAAAAGTTTACAGTACGGCATATTGAAATCATAGCATGGGAATAGCCTCCTCTCACTTGATTTGCTGACTACATCTACTTTCTCATTGCATTTTTCTTACAGAACTTCCTATATGTTTATGAATAGCTTGACTCAAAACCCTGCGCTTCCAAACCCTGTCAAAAATTAACAGTACATCATACCTGTAGTACTTTGTGTACTTCTAGCTGAAGACTTCTCAACTGGATACTGCAGAGGTATTACAATGCCTTGATCTGGCTTCTGAAATGCTGAAATGAGATTTTTTATTTTCCGGAAAAATCTTTTATGTACCCCAGGTGCTGTCTGGAAAATAAAAGGCCAAGCAAATTATTCACATACCTCATAGTGATACAAAAAGGCCTCTGAAATGTGTGAGGGATGCTTAGAGAGGTAACATTTGTGTAACTTGTTCAAATATTTGAAAACAAAGGAAGAAGGAAAAACAACATTCCGGAAGAGCTTACTTTGGTTGGCTGAATTTCCCTGCAAGAGGAGCTAATGAGCTGTCATTTCAGTTCTCCCAAGGGTGGTATTAGATTGTACAAGCTCTTGCTCATCGCCCTGCTCTTCCTGCCTGCTGCCCATTATACAAACCGAACCTCTAAGGGTATACAGGCCATTCCCCACAATAAATTCACCAGCAGAGAGGATGCAGGTAAACACAGAAAAAACACAGATCCTACAGGTCGTTAGTAAAAAGACTGAAGAACCAAAAAAACAACAACAAAAACCACCACCACCAACCCATCCTCCTTGTCCTCACTCCACAATATAAAACGTTCCACAGGAAGTTAAAAATTGACTGCTATGATACACTCAATGCATGGCTAGTTAGTCCTCACACTCTTTCACCTCCCAATATGTCCTGCCTCATCCTTCACATTCAATTTTTTCCTCTTTCGGAAACTTCCCTAACCTCCCCAAAATTGCCCTCTGTCAACACTTCACTGTGACAAGGTTTTCTCTATGACACAAAAATGAAAGACTATATAAGGTCACCTTTATTTATTTATTTGTTTGTTTTTGAAGAGATCATTATTTGCAGGTGACTATTAAAATATGCTCCTTTCCTGACATCAACTCTCTTCCAAAGACATGGCTTGAAATCAACAACAATTTATCGCAAAAGCTTATGAGCCAAGCTTTAGGCATCAGCCCCAAACTGTCATTTTACATGAAATAAAATAGCATTGCTATAAGCAACTGAACAATGACTAGTTTTTTTTTTATTTAGAAATCTGTCTTTCAGCTCTTCCATCTGGAAGGTTTTTGAGGTGGGAGCTGTTTGTTAGCATTTAAGGAGAAAACTTGAAGGCTAGCATGCAGACTTTTGCCAACTAGACTCAAAGCTGAAGATAGTAACTCTCGGTCATTTCCTACATTGGGGTAAGTAATTTTTCATTGAAAACACTGAAAAAGTTATTTTTAGCTTTAAATTAGTGTCCACTCATAGGCTCCACTAGGAGCCTCAGTAGGTGTGGAATATCCTCCCACTCAGCTCCATCCCTCTGGTCAAAACACCTTCCCAGAACTCTGTTGAGACCTCATCCAAAATAGCATGGCCATTCTTACAGGGGTCTAAACAGTTCTTTGGCTCCAAGATAGAATCTCCAAATTGCAAAGGCAGGTCATAGGCACAAGACACCTCCTTATATCTTCCTTAGAGCACTTTTTCATTTTCAAAGCACTTTCCCGTCTCTTCCCCCCACTATTTCCTCACAAATTGGCAGCTATTGGCTGATTTGGTTATTCCCACTTGACAGATAAGAAAACGTAAATACAGAAAGATAATTCAGCTTGCCCAAGGTCACACAGACAACCAGAGGCAGAAGTGGTTCTAGAGCCCAGGATCCAGTGTCTTGCCTTTCAGATTAGGACTAGACCAAACAGGTTCTAGTGAAGTTAGTGTCACCAACCAAAAGAGAAACTACGCACTCTCCCAGTGTGAAAAAATTTCAAACCACACATCTTTTTAGCTGTTCTTGTGGCTTGTAAAACCATTTATCAACAGAAGCATCTTTTTCATGGGGACTTAGACACAGTTAACACTCGATTATCCATGCTAACAGAGAGGAATAATAGCACTGCATGTATGGAAACAATTTTAATTTGGGATACAATGTTTCGTTGGCAAACGATTTACCTAATTTGTAGTGCTTTGCTTAGGTTAATAAGTAAAACTATTTAACATCTACTGATCTACTGATGATCAAATATCCAGAAAAGCCCAAAGGTACTGAGGTTGGCAGGGGGACATTAGTACGTTTTCCACAATGTACTGCTGACAATGCACATATTAATAAATGATAAGCGACTCTATGTAGAATTCTCTGAATTAACAATTGAGCAAAATTTTAGCCTGTCACTTTAGATAAGTTAATACACTAGGTAATGATATAAGCTAAAAGTCTACCTAAAACTAGAAATTCACATAATATTTGTCTTTCGCAATTCAGTGGATCCAGGGTTCAATTTTATTCCACTCTTTGAAACAAATCTCAGATCTACCTAGATTTCTAGGACAATCTTTGCACAGAGGATGGAGTGCTACTGCCATGATTTTCCCTGCAGTGTGGCAAACTAAAGCATTGTTCCAAAAAGCAGTATAAATATGTCATTTATCCAATTTTGAAAATACATTTACCACAAGAATTGTACCCCTGACAATTCCCATCCTGTTGCTAAACTCAGCTATTGTTCAAATTTGCCCAATTCCCATACTGTCATCTCTTACACTCTTAGTTTTCCACGGAAACATTTTTGGATCACAGCTGGTCTTCAATATGCTCTAGAGAAATTTCTTCCAGTCAGGTGATACGAGCTCTGAGAATGCACACTAGTTTAATATTCACCTTAGCACAAACGTAACTAAGAGGGGAAATTTAGTAGATAGAAAAAAATGCATTTCAAAAACAAATCTAAAGAGTTTTTTTCAACTGATTTCCCTTTGGAGAAAACATGCCAATCTTCTGCTCTCTTGGTGCAGATAATTACAATATTATTGTATAAAGGGAGTCAGACCAGACAACAGGGTGAGAGAGCATTTATGTTCAACAAGCCTTCTCTTCCTTAACATGATGACAAGCATGTAACAATCTGCATACAATGTTATACTTGAAATGAAAGAAAACTAGTTTAAAGACTAGGTTAGCTAAACCCTCAAAATTTAAGATCCTTTCCATAAAGAATATTCTTCAGCAGCCGAAGGCTACTTCTCTAGGGGGAAAAAAACTATTTCTGGTCAAATTATGTACAAATATATACGTATATATCATACACAGCTATTCTTCATAATAAGTAAAGTTTACTTTCTTATTCAATCACCTCTGCAGAGATACAGAGAATTTTCAAAAATAAACAGCATAAATAGTTTTGAATAGAAATGGTATTGCTTTTCCTATAATTAGTATTGCAGTATTAATTATCCTGCTATAAAGCAACAATGTGTTTGAAAACTTGCCCTAATTCATTTCAGTAGTTTAAAACATTTGTAGTCTGCAATTTGTGCTTTCTAGTTAACTGATGAATTTGTAAAGGTTAGAACTATTTTAATTTTTTCAAGTCTAGACTTTAGAGGTTCTTAAATGCATAGATTGATTGCCTTATTAATAGAGGTTGATATTAGCATTTATGTTTTCAAACAGCTCATAATGAAGTGCTTTCATTATAAAGACAGCCTGTTTGAAGGAGTCAGAAATCAGAGAAAGAATTTGAGGTCAAAAGTTCCAGTTGCAGAGACTTCTACATTGCTAGTATGCGATGTACTACCCTGGTACATGGAAATACATTCACTCTACAGGCATTCCTTGCAATGGTACAGTGACTTTCAAATGTTTTCAAAGCCATCAGAACCCATTTTTCTAATGAAATCTTACTCAGAGCCCCAGTTGATAAGCAAAATAAAAGGGACCTGCTCAGATTAAAGATTAATTGGGGACCCAAAACCATACCCACTTATGTCCTCTTCTCCCTCTGTAACCCCCCGGGCAACCTCAAGGCACCCAGGTAGATGAACCTTAGGATTTTGCAGAGCATAGCTTAAAACCCACTGCAAAGTTCCCTCTGTCTCTCTTCTGCCTATCCATGTTCTTCTCACGTGGCTCAGCTGAGCATCCTGTCTCCACACATAGAGCAGCCCTCATTACCCTGATACTTGGAAAATCCTCCCTTCTTTGAATTCCTATGCTAGCTAATTTAGCACTTGACTGCAATCACCTTCAGCAATTTGGGCAAGTTCACATTTTTGAGGGCTTACTATGTACTACGTCCCGTGACTAAGAGCTTTCTTTATACACATTATTGCATTTAATCTTCAAAATAAGCCCTATGAGTAAGGGACTATTCTTAGGCTCATTTTACAAATCAAGAAACTGGTTCATAAAAAAGTTAAGCAACCTGCCCAAAATCACAGACCTCTGAGAGAGGAAGGGGGACCAGACTTGAAACCCAAATCCACCTGACAGCAAAGGACAGGCTCTCTGACTGCTGTTTAATTCATGCGGTATCTCCCTAAGCATATTGTGGCCTTTTAGAAAACAGGAGTCATGTTGTTCAATCCCCCATAGCACCAACGCTGATATTAGCATCATTCAATAAATAATTGCTGATTTTAATTATTTTACATATTTTATATGCTTCTAAAATTTTGCATAGACACTGTATTTTTGATACAATCTTTCAACTTTTTTATTTCTTCACTCAAAGTGAGACCACTTCATACAATGGTCGTTGAACAGAACCGGGGCCAAAATTCTCTAAAGACTTCTCTTTTTTTGCTTCTGCTTTTTCTCCCCAAATCCCCCCAGTACCTAGTTGTATATTTTTAGTTGTGGGTCCTTCTAGTTGTGGCATGTGGGATGCTGCCTCAGCATGGCCTGATAAGCAGTGCCATGTCCCTGCCCAGGTTCCGAACCGGCGAAACTCTGGGCCGCCAAAGCGGAGCGCGCGAACTTAACCACTCCGCCACGGGGCCAGCCCCTCTAAAGGCTTCTTAATGGCCCATGAACAATTTTGGATTGGAGCTTTAGTGATTTGAACATGATGAATATTTTGAGAATGTAGGATTTGATAACTCTTTTATAAAAGCAGTCTAAATTTCAACCACCTCCCTGATACCCACAGAAGTAAAAACAAATAAAAGAGCTATACCTCAGCGCTCCAAGAACCTGTTTCTGTCTGGGACACTCGGTATGTATAAATGTAACCTTGATACCTGTGAAAGAATAAACTTCCATTACTGAAAAATTCCAAAAGAACAATGGATGCTCTAAATTTGAGCTTAACTGTTATAAACAATGTTACACACTCTGGGACACACGTATATGGCACCATTGTATTCGTAGGAAGAAAGGCCTGGGGAATCTAATTTGCTTGCATACTCTATCTGGCTAATCGCAGTTTCCAGTACGCCTCTTTATCTTTTCATTTTTCTTTTAATGTGGGAGCTTACACTCCTAAGGATTTGTCTAGCTGAGAGACTGGACAGAAAGAAACTAGAGACTTGTTGTAATTGGTAAAAATCACAAATTGTTAAATAGATTTAACAAAGTGTAGTCATTATTTTTAAGTACATATCAAGCCGTAAGAAAAAAACATTTCACTGGGATAAGGTACTATCAGGCCCACTTAAATTAATAGTAATAATAATATTAATTATAAATATAATACTATATTCCTATATTACTATTGCTATGTTACTTTAATATGTTATACTATAATACAGCAGTAATAGCAATTTGAATTAAAAAGGGGTCCTGTTAAACTACTCGAAAGCAGCGTGTCCTTTTAGATCGGGTAAGCACTTCCCCCTTAACTCAGGGTGTGTGCATACTGCACATTTGTACTGTTGATTTCTACTACATGCCAAGAGTTTTACATGCGATATTAGTTTGCTCCAGCTGCCATAGCAAAATATCATAGACTGGGTGGCTTAAACAAAAGAAATTTATTTTCTCGGAGTTCTGGAGGTTGGAAGTCCAAGATCAAAGTGCCAGCAACATAGGTTTCATTCTGAGCCTTCTTCTCTTGGCTTGTAGGTGGCCGCCTTATTGCTACGTGCTCACATGAGCTCTTCTTTGTGTGCATGCACAGAGAGAGCGATCTCTCTGTCTTCTTATAAGGCCACCAATCCTATTGGATTAGAGCCTCACCCTTATGGCTTCATTTAACCTTAAATACATCCTAAAGGTCTATCTCCAAATACAGCCACATTAGGTGTTAGGCTTCAACATATGAATTTGCAGGGGACATGATTCAGTCCATAGCATCCCACCACTGGTGCCCCTAAATTCACATCCTTCTCACATGCAAAATACATTCATTCCATCTCAATAGCCCCCAAAGTCTTAACTCATTCTAGCATCAGCTCTAAAGTCTAAAGTCCAAAATCTCATCTAAATGGTATCTAATTAGATATGAGTGAGACTTGAGACATCCTGAGGCAAAATTCCTCTCCAGCCCAGACAAGTTATGTGCTCCCAAAATACAGTGACAGGACAGGCATAGGATAGACATTCCCATTCCAAAAGGGAGATATTGGAAGAAAAAAAGGGGTGCTGAGTCCCAACAAAGTCCAAAATCTCCTAAGGCAAATTCCATTAGGTCTTAATGTTGGAGAATATTCCTCTTTGAACTGATGCTCTAGCCTCCAGGCCCATTGGGTGAGTCCGTCACCCCCACCGCTCTGCAAGAGCGACCCCACCCACTTGGCTCTTTTGGGCATTGATCCCACCTTTGAAACCTAGGTGGAAGCAGCCCACCCCCCAGCCAGGGGCCTGTGCACTCTGGGCCTGTGGTGGGAGTGGCATCCCTGATGATCTCTGAATCGCCTTCAGGGTCCTTCCCTTTTCTTGAAAGATAAAGCATGTTTGCAGACAAATTACTCTATTGTTCTGTCCTGTTCCCTTTGGTCCAAACTGACAGTGTCTCTGATGCTTTGGTCCGAACTCTACTCCTGGCTTCTGCTGAGATGGCTAGTTAACATCATGGGGAATCTCCTTAAGGAGTGATTGTCTAACCATACCCTTTGTGTTCTCTCCAGAACAAGCTTCCCCATTTTTTGCCGTATGGGTAGGCTGAGAATTTTCCAAATATTTAAGTTCTGGTTTTTCTTTGCTTAACAATTCTTTCCTCAATTCATCTCTCTCGCTTTCCATTTTACTATAAGCATTCAGGAGGAACACTACGCTTAGAAATCTCTCCAGGTAAATATCCAATTTGCAAGTTCGACCTTCCACAAAATACTAGAGCACAGTTCAGCCAAATTCTTTGCCTTTTACAACAGGGATATCCTTTCCTCTAATTTCCAATAACGTGTTCCTGATTTCCACCTGAGACCTCACCAGAATGACCTTTAACATCCATAATTCTATCAACGCTGTGTTCACGGCAAAGCAGGGCTTTGCTAGCCTGCGCCTCCAAACTCCTAGCCTCTACCCATTACCCAGCTCCAAAGCCCCTTCCACATGTTTAGATTTTTGTTACAGCAGTAACGTACTTCTTGGTACCAAAATCTATATTTGTCCGCTCAGGCTGCCATAACAAAATACCACAGACTGGGTGTCTTAAACAAAAGAAATTTATTTTCTCACAGTTCTGGCAGTTGGAAGTCCAAGATCAAGGTGCCAGCAACATAGTTTTCATTCTGAGGCCTCTTCTCTTGGCTTGTAGGCAGCCACTTTCTTGCTGTGTGCTCACATGACCTCTTCCTTGTGTGCGTGCACAGAGAGAGAGAGCTCTCTCTCTTCTTCTTCTTCTTATAAGGCCACCAATCCTATTGGAATAGGGCCCTACCTTTATGACCTCATTTAACCTTCATTACTTCCTAAAGGCCCTGTCTCCAAATACAGCCACATTGGGAGTTATGGCTTCAACGTACGAATTCGACAAAGACACGATTCAACCATAGCACATGCGTTATCTCTTTTGGACCCCCACAACAATTCTATGAGCTTTACATTGTGAAATTCATTTTATAGATGAGGAAACTGAGACTTCGAGAAGTTAAGTAACCAAAGCCACACTAGAGACCAAGCAGCAAAGAAAGGATTTGCATCAGGCCTACTGGACTCCAGATCCCCAGCTCTTGATCTCCACACTGTAACGGATATAGATTCTTTACTATATTTTAGTATATACAGTAATGCTACTTAATTTGCCTGACAAACTTTTACTTCATAGAAAAGTAAGGTAAACTTTATTCTGAATTATTTCAAACTATGAATGTGAATCTGGATCAACAGAGCTTTATTTAAGACATTTTCTGATTGTTATTCTTAGGCACAAGTTTGGGTCAATATAGATCTTTGGTTAGAATACATGGTAAACTCTGGTAAAAATAAATGTGTTTAAACTTAAAAGAATGGATAATTCTAAAGCATTCCAAACAGAGGGTCATCCTTGAGTAATTGACCTCATTTTCCATTTACCCCCTTTAGAACTAAAAGTCTTTAAAGATGTGGATTAAATTACTATATCTTTAATCAATATCCATCAGTACTGATTAAAGGACAAAAAATATACACCTAAAACACTCTAATCAGGTTCATTTGATTTGCAAAACCAAAAAAAACGTCAATTTAATTGTCAGTGTGATTACAGGAAATTTTTCATTTTTGATATGAAAGTTTGCCAGAATAATTAAATCATATATAAAGTAGCCTGATATATGTATATATAATATGCTAAATAAACATAAAATATTATATTGTTAAAGTCTTTTGTTTTTTTAAGCAATCAAAATCTATCTCAAAACCCACTGATTTCATTAAGTACTTTAGGGGAAACAAGGTAAGAGCGTTGATTTCCATTTTTCACCATGGGAACTTGAAACATAAGGCTTTAAGTGATTTTCTTGAAGTCACGCAAGAAAATGGAGATAGAAGCAGGGAAATGGCATAGGCCTTTAGTTCCATTTTCCCTATGGGAAGCAATTAATGGCAATAACTTGGTATCATTAAAGGTGATGTAGAAACGCATTATTTAAAATCTCAGCAACAAAGCAAACAAAATCATAAGCAACCGGTTTTCCACTTTCTAAAACAGTGGGTCTCTAAAAAGTACAATGAGTCTATCTCCCTACTATCATTCAGCCTCATTTAGTCAAAATAAAAGAGTCTGTTTTGAAAATTGTTTCCTAACGAATCTGATCTTATCTCACTTTCAGTTAAGCAGCAGGAACCTGAGTACCACTTCAAAAGTCCTTACCTCCTTCAGTCTCTGAACAACCAGGTGTCAGTGGCACATAAAACTTCTTGTGATTAACCCATCTAATATTAACAATTTCCTACTTCCCAACCCCTCAAATTTCTGAATGAGCAAAATCGCTTCACCCCTCAAATAAGCCGGAAGTTCATCCCTTCCACTTTCAAGTCGCTGAAGTAACTGACCAAGGATCGCAGGCAGTCAGCTCATACGTTGACTACATTATCATCTGTCATGGATGGAAGAGATCCAAAACAGTGCGATTCAAATGACCATTCCCGGGGTAATAACATCGGCATCACCTGTGAGCATGTTAGAAACGTAGAGAACTGCTGAATCAGAATCTGCATTTTAGCAAGATTCCCAGGTGATTTGTAAGAACATTAACGTTCCAGAAGGACTGACTAAATTCAAAGAGAATGCTCACACCTTATTGGGAATATTGATGGTAATTTCCCCAAAGTCAAGCTGGCTTCTTTCACTCACCCAGGGTACTTCGGTGCCACCTCTCCCATAGTCACTCAGTCTATGCTTTGAGAATGCAATTTTATTTACATATAAGCTGAAGCTTTTTCAATTGTTTCACTTTTCACAGAGCAGTGTTTCTGAGCTATTTACTCCCTCTTCCCCAACAAGATTTCATAGTTTTGTTTTCTGTAGCTTTTAGTACGAAACAATAATTTTATATTATAAAATTAAATTAAAATATTCAATATGTTTTTTCAAACTACACCTACTCTTTCCCTGTCTGCTGAAAAAAATCACTCTTTTGGAAATAAATTGGCAAGTAATAACAAGAGCTATAGAATCATGCATATTTTTGACCTAATGACCTCGCTTATCTTCATACATTCCAAGGAATCAGAAGGAAAAAGCAATTTGACACAGATTTTCATAGTAGTTCTATTTTAATAGTGAAAAAAATGGAATTCACGTAAGTATCTCTAAACAAAGAATGTTGCTCAAAATAAGGAAATGGTAGCAGAAAGAATGGTTCAAAATTATGCTGAAATTCAAAGGTATCAGAATTCTGTATTTTTCAAAAAATTTTAAGCACATGGACCATGTTGATATAAAATGATGGTATATGAAAAAGTGGATACAAAGAGATGCCATTCTGACTACAACTGTTCAAAACTGCCTGCCCTTGTATGTATATAAACCAGAAGTAAATTTAAACTAATAGAAATGCAACCTTGCATATTAATTTTCCTATAAAGTTATATAAATGACTAATAACTTTTTTTAAAGAAAAAGAAGCAAAATTACAATTTGGAGCTTTACAAATCTAAACTAAGCAAATCACAAATCTAAAAAATATCATTCATTTTTAAAAACTGTTACATCCCTTTTAGGGTGATCTTTCCTCTGATTCCCTCCATTAATACAGACAAACCAAGAAAGTAGTGTAATTTTAACTTCTTTCTCCATCAAACTTTTGTCAGTCTTGTTGATAACCCTGAAATTTAAAATGTGTCATGCAAAAAATCTAGAAAATAATAGAGGATTTTTTGTTGTTGGCATTAATTAATTTTCTTAACTAATATTTTTCATTTTAATGACTGCAAAGTATGTATTGATTCAGTCCCGGCTAATATTAAAAATTGCCTTCATTTTCTCAAAAACTGTTCCCAACTCTTAAAAAAGTATTCTGGTTATAAATAGACAAGAAGAAAGCAACCTGACATTTCTTATTTGTTCAAGGGGTCAGTGTTGGGGACAGATCTTGGTTTAGAACTGACAAAACCACATCAATTCCTTCTTTATACCACTTCAAGGACTACACAAAAGAAAAAGTTTAGCTACCTCTGACTTCATGACGTGGCAAATAAAGCAAGCCAGTGCCCATGCTATGTCTATAGAGTAGTTACCCCTTATCCCCGGGGAATACGTTCCAAGACCCCAGTGGATGCCTGAAACCACAGATATTACTAAACCCTATATAGACTGTTTTTCCTATACATACATGCCTATGATAAAGTTTAATTTATAACTTAGGCACAGGAATAGATTAACAACAATAACTTCTCTTTGGGATATCTAAATTGCCAGCATCACTACTCTTGCACTTTGGGGCCATTATTAAGTAAAATAAGGGCGACTTGAACACAAGCAGTGTGGTACTGCGAGAGTCGATCTGATAACTACCAAGTGACTACCGTGTAGCTACCAAGTGACTGCCGTGCTGTAGCGCACACAGCACAGATACGCTGGGCAAAGGGATGGTTCACGGCCCGGGTGGGAGGACGCAAGATTTTATCGCCCTACTCAGTACAGCACACAATTTAAAACATATGAATTGCTTATTTCTGCAATTTTCCATTTAATATTTTCAGACCACGTTTGACCATGGGTAACTGAAACCATGGAAAGCGAAACTGAAGATAAGGGGGACTCCTGTACAAAGTAAGGCTACATGCAAAATTCAAGGTGCAATTATAACGTGACTGATTCATTAATAAATATTTCAGAACTTTTATATCCACAGGAATGGTATCCTACACAAAGCCAACATTATTGAGATTATATTCTGATTCAAGAGGTTTCCAAATTTCCAATGGCCCAATCTTCGTTCTTTCAGAGTGAATGTGAATTTTCGGAACCGTCAAAAGTCATTCAACTTCAAGCCTGATGGTAAAACTATGTAATATCAGTTTCGATGAGTCATGACAATAAATATAATCTCTTCTTCCCCTGAACTGCCACATAATGTTTTATTTATGTACTCTTATGATGTCCTAACTTTGGATTGTAATTGTTTATATATCTTTTATTTATATTAACAACACCTACTACATGTTAACTATAAATATTAACTCATGCAATAATCCACATGACAACCCTATGAGGTAAGCACTATTATCACTATCCCCTTTTTCACAGAAAAAGAACCTGAGACACAGAAACTTTAAGTAACTTGACCAAGGTAAAATAGCTAGTTGAAGGCCAGAGTTAGGATGCACACCCAGAGGGTCTGGCTGGAAGATCTGGGCTCTTAAGCACCTTTCTATGCTGCGTCTCTTATATCAGAGGAAATGAATTAACAAATTGTCTTAAGGTGAATCCAAAAGCACAGTTCTCAAAAGGGGAGGGAGTCTTAGGGCTAGCGGTGTCCACTGAGGGGAAGGATGAAGAAAGGGGCTGAAGGGAAGAGGCTAGATGGAGAGAGCCCAAAAGAGGTCAACACAGACTTCTCCTTCACTTAAGCCAAATGGCATCTTCAGACTAATCTTGCAACTTCAATTGTACATTGTCAGATTCAGTGCTTGATTTACTGGCCTGTGAATTGTCCATTTGGTGATTTATGGGTTGCAAACTTAATACCAGGCTGGCCTTCTGGCTTGCTCTGCCATTAATAGATTGTACTCAGATAATCCAAAATAATTCTGGTGACCTAAATTATCATGAAGATAAATGTGGCACCAACACACATATCCTATTGTATTAAAAAACTAACTGTAAGTTGTTATAATTTCTCATTCTTTCGAGTTCTTTGCCATACTGTTCCCCTCTACTACAACTGATAAGCTGGAATTTTATTTTGTCTCTGCTCCTTCCCCCATTTCTCCAGTTCAATTTGTTTGATAGGCACTTTATTCCCAGTCATCTTTTAATCTGAAAAGATAAAAAGATAATTATCCTTTTATCTAAAGATACATATGTCAAATGACTTCAATATGTGTCCTTGAGGCTAAAGAATATAATAGCATTTTTTCTTCCAAATCTTCCATTACTTAAGTAGCAAAGTCAGATATGTACAGAAAGATGCTAATTATGGAAATAAACTATTTCTTTAAGCTAGTTATTTTAAATACTTTAAATTAGTTTTTCTCTTATCACCAGTGAAGTATCCCAGTGGGCATTTAGGACTTTCCCAATGGCTGTCTACATTGAGGGTGGGAAGGGAAGAAATCTGAGAGCTTATATGTACCTTAGTGAAAAGAAACAATATATCATGAAAACCAAAAAGGCTAAAACAAAATAAAAACTATTTGCATTAATAAGAGCATTTAGGGGCTGGCCCGATGGCACAGCGGTTAAGTGCGCGTGTTCTGCTTTGGTGGCCCAGGGTTCGCTGGTTCGGATCCCGGGTGCAGACATGGCACCGCTTAGCAAGCCATGCTGTGGTAGGCGTCCCACGTATAAAGTAGAGGAAGATGGTCACAGATGTGAGCTCAGGGCCAGCCTTCCTCGGCAAAAAAAAGGAGGATTGGTGGCAGATGTTAGCTCAGGGATAATCTTCTTCAAAAAAAGTAATAAAATAAAATAATAAAATAAAATAAAAAAATAAATGAGTGTTTAGTATACTGGATGAACATAAGAAAAGTACACAAAGTCAGTGGCTTTCCTATGCAACAGAAAATATGGTGGAAAAAGATTCCATTTATGATAGAAACAAAAAATCAACACATATTCACATACACAATAACTCAAAATAAACTTAACAAAAATTCTGCAAGACCTATAGGAAGAAAAACAGGAAACTCTACTGGAGTTTTGTAAATAGATGTAAATTTTAAAAATTAATAGATGGAGAGATCTATCAGGTTTTTGGATGGAAAAACTAAATTCTTTAAAGATGAAAATTCTTCCTTAATTTATTAATGAGCTTAATGTAATCCCAATGGGATTTTTTTTAATTTAACAGAATTATTCTAGATTTCATCTTGAGGAACCAACAGATAAGAATAGCGAATAATTTTTTAATGTATTAAAACATTATCATACTACAGTTCTAGTAGTACAAGCGTACGCAGATCAATTGAGCCAAATAGATAGTTGCAAAGCTATAACTATCATATGAAAGAATTTAATACATGGCAAGGAAGGTTAATAAAGCCATGTGGAATGGAAGTTCTATTTATAAATTATATTGGGACAATTGTTAGCTATTTCAAAGTAAAATCAAATTAGATCCTTTTTCCACATCAAAATAAAATTCCAAATGGAGTTAAAGAGTTAAATGTAAATGAACCAAACCAAAAATTTAAAACAAAAAATGAAGTTTTATGACATCTATGGAAGAGAAAGCACTTTCTAACCTGGAAAGCAGAGGAAGAAATCAAAAACAAAGAAAAGGAGTGACGGATTTGACTACTAAAAATATTAATTTTTTGTGTGTCAAGGAAAAGCAATGGCAAACACCAAACTCAGAAAAAAATACTTGTAACAGATCAAAGATTAGTATATAAAAACTTAATGTATTAAGTAAAATAGTAAGATCCAAATGGTTAAATGGGCAAAATACACAAAGAGCCAATTCATGAACGAGGAAGTACCATAGCTTCCTAACCATATAAAAGACACTCAACTACCAACCAAAGAAATGTGAAATAGTGAGACACTAAATTTCAAGGAGAATTTTTTTTTAACAAGAATACTCATTTCTAAGAAGGGTGCACTGAAATGGACATTCTCATACATCATTACTGATGAGCATACATAAAAATTGGAATAACCATTTCGGAAAAAATATTTGGTGATCATGTGTACATGAAGAATCCTAACCTGTTCATGTTTCCTGACCTAGAAATTGCACATCTTGAAATTCCCTATAAGTAATCATAAATACAAGAAACCTTTATGGACTGAAATATGAATCGTGATAGAATTTATAATAGAAAAAATTGGAATTATTCAAACGTCTAAAAATAGATAACTGGTTAAGGAAAATATAGTACATTCACTGGTTGGACTATCATGCACTCGTTAAAAATAATGTTTTAAAATTGTTCATAAGGACCTTATATATGAATGGGGTTTTTTCATGTGAAGTGGAAAATGCAGCAGAATATAATATTGTAAGAACACATGTGTGTTTACAAAGCATTTTTAAATTAATATAGAAGAAAATTGACTTAATCTTCAATAATAATTGTCTTTAGTTATAAAACTATAGATGATTTTTCCTTCATTTCCATTATCTAGATTTTTCAAATTTTCTATGAGTATGTATTAGGAACTATTTTAATAGACTCATTATACAAAATCTAGATTTATTTATTGAAAACAATTGGAAGAAAAATTCACTTTAAATGAAGGTGAGCAATACTATAAATGGAAAACTTCTTTAGTACTTTATGAGATTCAATCTTCCAAAACTGAACAGAGGAAAAGGCCATATCTAGAGTCCATGACTGGGGGTTCAGAACTGGGAAAAGGAGCAAGCACAGCTTGAAAGCATAGTTTAAAGTTCACTTCGAAAGGCATACGCAATGTGGTATTCTACAATAAAATTACAGAAACTAAAGCTCAACCAAACCTCCTTGGATAATGGGAATAAACAAAAGACAGAATGAGAAACTATTCTGAACGAATCCTATAACGAATACATGCTTATTAGCTATACCATGTTGTTCATGTGTATAGGACATCATTCATATCGTTATTTCTACTGCATGTCATAAGCATATGCATTTTTGTTTAAAATGAGTACGTGGTTTATTTCAAAATAAAATCTAATTTTGTTACTACAGTGTAGTACTAAAAAGGGGAAATGAAATGTTTATGTTTATCAAAAGGGACCCTTGGCTCAAAAAGGTTGAGCAACTGTCATAAAAGACAATGGATCCTCTTGTCTTCCTTCAGCAGCACAGTCTGGCAATCACCCTGTAAGACGTGGAGGCCCCAGCCTGCCCATCAAAAGACATGCTAGGAGGACTCCCAACTTGCCTCCTATATTCTGCTACTTCATAAGGAGTTTTGCATGGAGTACCAAGACTCATCAAAACTGCATTTATGTAAGAGTCATTCTGGGTGAAAACTTAAATGCTTAAGAATTTCCCACCTGCTTAAATTAATTCCTCATGTCGTCCTGGCCTACATGGGCAAAAGGCTAAAGCTGTCCTTCTCTCTTGCATATTTCACCAACTGTAATCTTATGCGGGGGTTAGGGCACACATTACTATTCCTGTTTTATAAATAGGGAAACCAAGACCCAGAGAATTTGAGTCATTTCCCAAGACTATACCCTGGCCTCCTGATATCAGCCCAAAGAGCTTTGCAGTAAAGAACAGTATTTGCCTTGACAATTCATTCATTAATTCAGAAATATTTATTGAGTGCCCATTATGTGCCTCATAATGTGCATCGTAATACCTATTATGTGCCAGGCTGTGATCTTGGTGCATGAATGAATGTCCCTACCCTCGTGGAGATTACATTTTAGCAGGAGAGCCTAGCAATAAATAAGTAAACAAGCAAATGTCACATAGCTTGAAGCTCCTTGAAGAAAAATAAAATAAAGTCATAGAGTGTAACAGGGCCAGGGAGAGGGCACTTATTTTAGATAGGGCAGTCACGGAAGTCCTCTCTGAGGGAAGAGGCAGAAGGAACAATAAGTGCAAAGAGCCTAAGAGGAGAGCACGCTTGGCAAGCTTAAGAAATAACAAAGAGGCCAGTGTGGCTGAAGCCTTAGGCACATCTTTTCACACACTGTCCCCTGCTCTCCTCCCCCTGCCCAGGCTTCTCTTGTACCTTATTTTTTACCTTTATGTTAAGGGGCCCGTTACCTCCTATGTCAGCTTCCCTAAAGCAGCCCCTTTTGCTGGCCCGCTGACTTCTCCACCTTCTTTTGATCAGAAAAGAGCCTAAGAACACTAGTTGGCTGTCATTGACCTTGCCCAGTTTCCACTTGGGAAAAACAATAATATAAGCAAAGCATAAAGATCTGAGCCCAAGAGATTCAATAACTTTGACGTATTTCCTTTGAAGTTTTTATAATAAACGTATTTAGCATGGCCTGAGAGTTGCCATACACATGGTTTGACCATTTAAAAATATAAATAATGACAATCCTCTAACACCAGCCTCAGCATAATCTTTCTTCACTGATCCAGAGGACACTTCAAAAGTTTGCAGTGTATCATTAGGTACCAAAATTACTACCAAGCTTTTCCCCTCATTTTGTTTCTGTCTAGAACCTATTGTGCAGAGTTGGTCTTTTCATAGCTGTTTTTATCCTGCTGACAAAAAGTGATTGAGCTAAGTACTTCCTTGGAAATGCCCCGTGAGTACTGAAAGAAATCGACTGAAGAAAGGCATATAATAATAATAACGATAGCTTACGTTTACTATGTGTCAGGTCCAGTGCAAACTTTTTCCCTGCATTATGGCCTTTAATCCTCATGATCCTATGAAGTAGGTAGTAATATTATACCCATTTCATGGACCAGAAAACTGAGGGACTGAGAGGTAAACTTGCCGAGGTCATAAGCCTAGCATTGGACAAGCACAGTTTGAAGTCTCAGTTCTGCCTGACTCTGGAGCCCCGGAGCAAAGATGAAGATGCATCTGATTCAAAATGAGGTGTTACACTAAGACATGCCTAGGTAAAGGGCAAAGTTGAATCATAACAAGGGTGCTTTCCCTCCATGCTCTTTACGACTATTGTCAGCCCTAGCTTTTATCAAGAAGGGTCCTATTTCTGAAACCCCTTGCCCCCACACAGCTCTTCTAAAGGAAGTTAAATAAGCAGATCCAGAGCGTCAGTTTCACTCACAAACTTCTCCCTCTCAGCATCCTAACTTAACCGGCATTGCATTCTTAGAGTAATGGATTAGTTTCTTAGTCTTCTTCCTCTCCCTGAATTTCATGGTCTTCCTTTCGGATGACACCTCCAAATCGATTTAAGGAGATCTAGGGAAAGGCCTCTCAATTCTCTCAGGAGCTGGTGGCCCCAAATCTGGCCAGTCCACCATCCCAGGATTCCACCTCGCTGGCTTCTAATGGAGATCAGAATGGAAGATGGGAGTCTGGGTCTTTCCCGGAGTAGAGGTAGATTCTAGGCTGCGTTTCCGTACCCAAAAGGGCATTCTCTGCAGCTGCCCTAAAAAGCCCCGGTGAGGCCCTTCTGGAAAGCGGGAGGCCCGGGGAGTGAAATCCCCAGTGAGGGGCCTAGGCCAAAGCATGATCCACCACAGCCTTGGGCTGGACCTGAGGCTGTCTGGTGGGCAGTGAAGGAGGCCTTGACAAAGCTCCTGCTGCCCTTGCATTGCCTATCGAGGCCTCCAGCCCCCACCGTCCGTGCCTACTGCCCATGCCCTCCGTCCGTGCCCACTGCCCATGCCCTCCACAGGCCCCAGGCCCAGCCACCGCAGCGACGTACTCACAGTACACACAGGCAGTACACGCCCGGGACACTCTCGCTGTCCCTCAGCAAATAACTGCCATCCAGACCTGTGGCGAGCAGGAGCTTCTCCCCCGTCTCCCGGCTGATTTTGCCATGATACACAGTCACCGCATCCATGGCTTGGTGGACTCTTGGGCGGGCCGAGGCGTGGGACGGATGAAGGGACGGCAACCAGGCACGAGTCAGCCACCTGACTCCCAGTTCAGCCAGATGTGCAAAAAAGAGAGAGGAGTGCCCTAACAACAGGATGTTGTCTACCTGCCTTAAAACCTCCTTCTCACACTTCAATTAAAACCACCTCAGCAATTCAGCAGCTTGGTTATTGCCACAGGGTTCCATCCCCCCTCCCCACCCCACTCCCCCTCCCCAACACAGGGTTCATAAGGAGAGGGGAGGACAACTGGAAGAAGGTCCTTGCAAGATTTGGGCTGCACTACCAATGCAGACCCTCAAACACAGACAGGAATGCTTGGTAATGCTTCTGTTCTTGCATTTTCCAAGGGGCCAAACACCAGGGATGACTTAGCTTAACTACTCCCCAAAGGGATTGATGAGAGAGGCAAGTTGTACATGGCCTTCATGTGGGGCAGAAACATACTGACAGAGAATGAAAGGACCAAAAGTTCTGAGACCAAAACTGAGCAGAGCCAGGAGGCTCCTACAGAATCGGAAGGAGTAGGTGAACAAGGGACTTGGGGCAAGTATCTTCTCTCCCTCCCCAGTCTTCCTCCTCTTTTGCTCTTCCGAGTCTTCTTGAGCAATCTTGATCTTGAACAAATACTGATTTTTCCTACCTTCTTGTCCAAGATCCCAAAGTGCTGATTGAGGTACCAAAATTAGTCTATGTCCAAAGATGTTCCAGACTTATCTATTTGATGAGCTTTGGATGACAGAATGAATCATATAGTGGTGTTTAGCCTTTATGTGGACTTGTATATGCCCTCTGATGTCATAGGGCTCACCTTTCAGCATTTGGAGCATAAAACTTGTTTTAAATCATATCGCATATTACAATGTATACTTGAAATTTATTTAATGTTACAAACCAATGTTACTGCAATAAAAAATAATAAAAATGAATAAAAACCAAAAAAATAAAAAATAGTACAAAAATTCCCATATACCCTTCACCCAGACTCACCAAAGGCTAACATTTTGGTTCATTTGCTTTTCATCTTATCTAGATATACGTATGTTTTTCTCAACCATTTGACAGTTACAAATATAATGTTCCTTTACCCCTAAAAAAATCATATTGCAAGTGTTGATAGTTGTAACTTTTATCCTCTGTTGTTAATAGAGAATATGTTTTTTCTTCAGTTGATGCTAAACTATCATTAATTTTTAAAAAGCTTTCAACCTTCACTTCCCTCTCTGAAATAAAGCCTTGCTTTTATTTCAAAATGTGCTGTGAAGTAATATTTCCCAAAAACTTCCTCCTTTTTCACCAGAATAAGACTTTGTTTAATGCTTGAAGCTGAACGGTCTTATACATTTTTCCTTTTGATTTTGTAAAATACTTTTAAAATCGGAATTTAAATAGCTGAAGTTATGTTGTCTGTTGTATCTCTCCCACAACTTCAGAGCCTAGTTCCCCGAGAACACGGCAAGGCTGGGAGCTCAACAGGAAGAACAACTTTGACGTCCCCACATGTCCTCCAAGTGGATGGGATGCACAGAGCTGCCTTGCACCAGAGCCCGATATTTGCTCTCCCCTGGCTATGGTTAGGAACAATCCTGTAAGATTTCAGTGGCAGCTAGTGGCAACTCTCCTTCTTGATGAAGCATGCCCAGCTTTAGAATCTATCAACCTTAGCAAATAAAAAGTAAACATAAGCCTCCTACAGTCATTTGCAATACCAAAAATAAAGAATAAAGAATAAAACAGCATTCGAGATGATATTTGGGGATGGGCCTGGGGAACTGAACAAAGATTGTCTCATCATCTCCCTACCTCATTTTTTTATGGCCAACTCCACCTCTCATCCTTTTTCACGCTTCAAGTTAAGGAAGAGGTTGACCTGACGAGTGAATGCACACCAATGTTAAGGACGTGAGAAGCTAATCCGCCCTGAACTCCTTATAATTTGAGCAGGCAAACGCTTAACCCAGAGAAATAAATCATGATGGTGGAATTTCAAACACGAAAGGAAAAGCTGGGGAAAGGGATCCCCTCATTCTATCCATATGGACAACAGCCCACCTGTGAGGGAAACTGTGAGAACATTCAGTGTCACATAGGTAAAAACAAAACTCAAGCCTTTTCGGCTCTGAACAACCCTGAACAAATCATCTAGAAACTTAGGAACAGAGCAACCTGGATCTGACAGCAAAAGTGTACCATGCGTTCTTCTTTTCGTTCTCTGTTTTGTTCCGTATTGCTAAAATAGCACACCTGTCAAAGCAGCCAGGTACGATGGGGTTCAGCACAACTAAAATCGCATAATAAAAGAACAGATAAATTATAAGGTAATAGTACAACTCTCACATCCAGTACCTCATTGTCATCTCACAAGCAAGATGACAGCTGAGCCAGCCCACTACTGCAGTGTTGATGAAAAATACTGACATCTTCACTCTAGTGCTACACCGTTACTAAACCTGACTTTAGCAAATTCAAAACTTCACGCTGAGCTTGAAGTGTAGAGAAAGAGGGATTGAAATGGCTCTCTTCCTTCTCTCTCGCCATACCTATAAAAGCAGAAAGGGGAAAAAAATGAAAGAAGGGAGCAATGGAGATAGTGGAGGCACCAACAGAGAAAGAGTTAGGAAGAGTGGGCCCCAAATACGAGTATAATCCACTTAGAAGCAGAATTGTCTGAATGTTTATTGTCTGTCTCCTCCACTAGAACACAGGGTCCATGACATCAGGATTTTGTGTACCTTGTTCACCACTGTATCCTCAATGTCTGGCACATATTAGATGCTAAATATTTTTGTTGAGTGAGCGGATGAATGAATGAAATCAGTGCTCAAGAAAATAGGAGGAAAAAACACACATACACACACACTTATGCGCGCACACACACAAATTTGGTTCTACATGCCTCTGGCCCGCCTTTGAAATGGCAAGATGAATTGGAATGAGGACTAGTCCAGCAATTATGAGAGTCAAATTACACTTCATATTTTGCCACTAAATCACTCCCTCTCTCTGAGCCTCATTTTCTCCATCTGTCAAATGGAGTTGAACCAGATGACCCCTAAGGCCACTTCCAGCTTTAACATTCTGTGCTTTAAACAAAAGCCAAGCTTACTTTAGAGAGAAACAGAGGGGAAATGGACTGAGCTCATTTGTGTGCAAGAAGCAAGAGCTGTTTTCTCAATAAAGAGTTTTGCTCTTGTTCTTGTTTTTATACAACCTAAGAAATAAAAATCATGAGGTGGAGGAAGAGAGCTTCACAGGTTAAAGCAAACTACAACCTTCTAGAATATAGATGCCGTTTAAATCAAATATAAAAGCATTGACAAGCTGTCAGCCAAGGTTGAAAGTGTTTTCTTATCTAAACTTGTCACCTCCTGAGGGCTCTGAGAGGTGACAGAACTTTACATGTGGATGCTCTGTCTGAGGTGCTAATTGTCTTCATTTCAAATGCCCTAGGCTATTCTCAGACCCAAGTAGATTAAAAGGATGGTGCCAAGTGTGGTCAGTTTTATAGAGTGGATCTGACATTTCAAAATCTTTTTCTCTAACCTTTCAAAACTAACTTTGTTCTTCAACTAGCTCATCTATAGGTGTGAATTCTCCTGCGACAGTGTTATGATATTGTCACCTGTGGTGAGTTTACACATTCTCTTGGCACTTACTAAAATTCACTTCCTTTATAAAAATGAGAAACGAAAAAAAATGTCTTAAAAAAAGAGCACCTCCTGTTGATAATATCTGGGTGTATCTACAAGGCTAATTTTTCTAATGCTCTTTCGTAAGTGAGAAGCCAGAGTGAGGGTTGTTGTGTGTGTTTATTTAAGCCTATTTTAATATGCTTGCTCTGTCAACCAATATTTATGAGCATCTACTGTGTGACAGACACTGTAGTAGGTACTTAGGTTGGAGAAAAGAAAAGCACATACCTGCCTTGAAGTAGCTCATAGTCTAGTGAAGAAGATAGACAAGCAAATGGACAATTACAACTCACTTATTAAGAGCTGTGATAGAGGAAAGGATGGGGTTCTAGGGGCACAGTAGAGGGACATCTAATTCAATTTATATTCTAAACCTGCACCATCTGCTCCAGACAGCAAGTTCTTTATCTTTCTGTCTGCCATGTACAGTTCCTTTTACTTGTCCTAATTTCACCTCCTTCCTGACTCAGAGGATGCGCCCTAATTCTAGCCGAAGCTCTGCCTGCTTCTAAGGTTTTATTCTTGGAATAACAGCTAATATTTGTTAACCGCATACTACATTCCAGACGTTCCTGCTAAGCACTTTGCGTGTTTTATCTCATTTATGTATATCAATAACCCTATGTAGCAAATACTATATTATCCTCATTTTACCAATGGGAAAGCCAAAACTCAGAGAGCCTGGGTAGCCTGCTCAAGGTGGCACAACTGGTCAGTGTCAGGCCCAGGATTTAAACACAGGCCACTGACTTCAGAGCCTGTGCATTTCACCGCTGTTCTCTTCTGCCACCCAATGTTAATTCTGAGGTCACTGCACTGCATTGGTCAGGCTTCAGTCTCCTAGTTAGCAACTGTAATTTTGACTTCTAGAATATTCTTCTTACACTTCTCAAGTATCAAATGTTCCCATGCCCTGACTTGTAGCATGTCTATATCTATATGCCTTATGAGATCAGATACACTATTTTAGCCTGGATCTCATTGGTTAGGATGTCTTGGAAGGCTCTTACAGAGTTGAGGTCTATTTTCCCAGGCTTACAGGTCTGTAATCTAGATCATCAGCTAGCTTATCCATCCAAAGTAATAGAACACTGAGTAGTTTATTTTTTTTTTAGGTGGTCTGGGCATCTTCTATACTGGGCAGACTTGGATACACAAGTAAGGTCTTATCGCCCAATTCTCCTTTTTCCCCTTTTTCTAGACCAAATAAAGGCCACTTTTCTCCAGTTTTACTTACCTTTCCCTGTGAATATAAAATGAAATGACATATGTGATATGCCTGGAACCCAAGAGACACTCAAAGTTTCTTTTTCCTACTAGCTGTGAACTCCTGGAAGACAGGGATGACGTCGTATTCCTCTTTGCACATCCAGGTCCAAACACACTACCTGCACCTAGTTAGCTCCCTTGCTTTCCCCCTCCTCTTTTCCTTTGTAGAGAGAACTCTCTGCAGAGAGTGTGGCCTCTTATTCACTTCACGGAGTATATCATTTCTGACATTGACTTCGTTCAAATTCATCGTTTACCAACGCCTAGCCTGTGGTCTGCCTCATTTTGGTTTATAGAAACAACTCTTCAGGGCCGGCCCCATGGTCAAGTCGTTAAGTTCGCACGCTCTGCTGCAGCAGCCCAGGGTTTCGCCAGTTCGGACCCTGGGCACGGACATGGCACTGCTCGTCAGGCCACATTGAGGCAGCGTCCCACATGCCACAACTAGAAGGACCTGCAACTAAGATATACAACTATATACCGGGGGATTTGGTGAGATAAAGCAGAAAAAAAAAAAAAAAGATTGGCAACAGTTGTTAGCTCAGGTGCCAATCATTAAAAAAAAAAAAAGAAACAACTCTTCACATCCCACACCTCAAGCACCTGACAGACAAATAAATCATCGTGTAGCTCTTTTGGTCTCATCAACCCAGTCGGCTTTGGATGGTGACCGAATCTTCTTTCTACCTCCCTTCATCCTGGTTGGAGGCACTCGGTATGAGATCAGTACAAGAAAATATCAGTTCTTTGTAAAAGAGGCTCCAGCTCTCCTTTAAAAACTCTTTTCTCTGTCTTGGAAGCTCAAAAATAACGTTCCACTACTGGAGCTTAAACTAAAAGATTAAAGTCCAAGAGACTGTTGTCTTGTCGATACATTTTTTTTTCTGCCTGAACATTTTTTAAGAAACCTCTGATGTTTTGAAACATGGATGACCACTTTGATCTGTATACCACAAACACCAAAATTTGGCAAAGGAATGGAATGAAATGGATTATATAAACGTTTCCCTAAGCAGATTTGTAAATACAAATGAAATATTATAACCCGGCAAACAAAACAGCTAATGGTGCATTTCGGAATACATTTTGTAGGTACAGATGCAGCATTGGCATTATTTTTCTTTTCCTTCTCAGTAATAAATATTTCATGAAAAAAATGCTGGAAACGTTGATCAGAGGGGAGTTCAATAGTATGAGTCTTTTACAAAGCAGGTCATATATGTTCTGAAGTTTCAAAACTGTCTAGACAATATCAGGAATTGTAGTGGTAAAGGCTTGACCTTTTCAATACTTGCTCAGTCCTTTTCTTTCCTGGAACCAATATGGCTCACTAAAATGATCAAAGTAAATATATATCAAGCAAAAAAGAAATGAGATTAAATATCCTAAAACTTTTACTTACAGACAAAACCTTCAGAGAGCTCTTTGTCATCGTTTTATAAACACTGGGGTATGGTTTAATGCTGCCTACCACAAAAGTAAGCACAGGTTTCTGCCTTGTGTGTAATTATTTTTGTAATGTAGTGCAGAATGAAAAATAAAACCTAAAATAGTAGGTATAAACATAAAAAAACAAAAAGCTGGAGAATGTCACAAGTGAAGCTGTAATACTGCATATTATTTTGAAGTAAAACAAAGTCAACTTTCCTAGCAACTTTTTCGTCAACTGGGGGCACAATTTGAAACCATCTGGCTATCATGGAACCTTTGCAACCCAAAATGGTACATACTGAACTTGGATTCCTCTAAAATCCTTCAGCACTTACTGGTATTTCACACGTATTAAAACTACTAGCTTTCTACAAAAATTGTTCCCAACTTGTGTTCCCCAAATTCATAAAAGACTAAGAAGGTAGTAATGATAGATTCTGAGATATTGTCAGTATTACAAAGAGCCTAGTAAAATGGCCCATTTGTCTGTGACTAGGCTGCATGTAATAATGATAATATTCATTGAATCCTCACAAAAATCCTAAACTTAACTGCAAGTGACTGTTTTTCTTTGAATTGTATCAACTTTGTGTGAGGAAACTTTATAAATATATAGGCTTTCTTAATTTTAAAGGAGAAAATAATCATTTCTTAAATAATGCTGTTTGATACACAGAATCTTTTGAAAACTGACATCTACAGGCCAGAAAATATGATGAAACAATTGATGAAAAGGCTGATAACTAGTGTTTGGTGCATATTTGTCTTATTTCTTCTAACAGAACAGGAGATCATCAAGGGCAGTAATGATCACTTCCACAGAGTCTAACACAGTACCCAGCACATAGGAAGCCTTCCCTACATGTGTGCTCTTTGCTTATCTGTAGAGTAATAAAAAGCTAGAGATTCCTATTGGCATTTCTTACCTCTAAAATTAACACTAGGGAGGATATGATGCTTTTCTACAATTGCTCTATGCCCCAGAGAAATTGGGCTAGATGGGCCAGGATCTGACCTACTGGAGGGATTCTCTTAGGTCCGTTGAACAGAATGCTTGCAACAGCAAACCAAATAGTCCTGAACACTTGTCTTAAGTGCCAAAGAACAAACATAGTCAATGAGAAAAACTGTTCAACGGCAATCTCATATAGTCATAGGCCAGGGCTGTTTAGCATCCTTAAGTTTATGCGAGGCTTAGTGCCAGTGGATGTACTCACTCTATCGTGTGCTGGAAGAGAGGAAACCGCTCAAGAGTGCTACGCACAGTACCTACACCACATAATACGAATCTGCTACTATTCACTGTTGAGGCTTTACAAAGTAAGTGATAAGGAAATTATGCATTTCTTTGCCACTCTGTCATAGATTTAGTACCATGATTTAAAAAAACACCAATTCCATTCTCCATTTTGCAACATGAATCTAAACCTTTTAAAGTCTCCTTTCCCCCTACTTCCTTGCTGAAAAGTATATATGCATATATATTGTACTGTTACAGCTGGCACCTTATTCACTTAAAACGAAAACCAAGCAATTCAGACAGACTTTAGATAAGCAGTCAAGATGGATTCTCTCTTAATAGTATTAAACTCGGCTTATGAACTTTCCATGAGACCAGTCTACTGAGTCAAATACAAGTCACTCCCACTGCCTAAATTACCATCCTTTTTTTTTTGCAGTCCCGAGATAATAAACGGTCCTAATCACTGGCCGCGTAGCTGGCCACATATTCCAAAGCTTGGGAGGTTCTAAAAGAGCAGCTCCATGACCACCAGCCTGCCACTAGGCCTCAAAGTATCTCCGTTACAGTCATTTCATTGGGTTTAGGCAAAAATGATCCATGTTCACAGGCAAATATACTACTTGGTAAGGGGAAAAGTGCTAAGGCACTGTGATGTAATGGAATGAACACAGACGTTAGAACCAGTGAAATTTTATTTTGAAGCCAGGCTTCATCAATTCTCAAATTTGGGTATTGAGTTAGCACATCTGTAAAATGTGAGTAATAATACTGTGAAGAATTATTAATATGGGTACCTATTATATCTTACAGTCACCAAAAAGGTAATGTGCTTAGAGTACCTGGCACATAGTAGGCACTCAATGGTAGTTCTTACCATCATTAATAATCCCTTATACTCATTACCACAACATCCAGAGCAGAACCCTGAGGGTAGAGAAAGGGAACCACTGAGTGGGGCTCTGAGAAGGTCAGTAACTTGTTCAAGGTCACACAGCTAGTGAATAGCAGAGCGAGTAACTGAATTCAGGTCTCTCTAACTCCAAAGCCCAGGTTCCTGCCTCAGAAACCCACTGCCTTTTCTTGTGTGTAACCAGACCAGAAGAAAGTAGTGATTTGACAACCTCAACGATTCAGGTTGCTTTGGAAAAAGTCAGCCCTGAAAGACTGTAATCATATTAAACTATATAAAAGCTACGCACAAGATGAGTCTGCTTTTGTGCAGAGCTAAAGGCATGCCAATGAACAGCAGAATCCATTTGAAACCATAAATGAAGCAACTGTAGTGAGATATAGAATGCCCTGCTGGTACATCAAAATGGATTATGCTAGAAAATTCCCAACTCTCATCTGTGTCTCATCTTTGCAAAATTCCAGGGAGCTATCAGCACACTCAAAAGTATCACAAATCCAGCCTCTGACTCAGAAAACCTAGCTTTGGGTTGACGTCTCTAATGGTCCCCTTCTTCCCCAGAGCCCTCCCAAGTAACCGAGGCCTCCTGGTAGTCAGGACTCTGAGGGAAGAAAGCTGGTGGGGCAGGATCACTCTGTTCTCTGACCCATCCCTGTCCCTATACCAAAAAGGTAGCCAGACTCCACCCCTCTTTGCTTCAGGGAACATTTATTTTGTTAGCAGACCATCTAAGCTTGGCTGTTTTCCAGAATCCTGATCTCCTTGATGGGATTATGCATAGGAGGCAGGGGACAGTTATTAGAAACAGGAGGGAAATTTCCGCTCAGAGAGACAGGGCCTCAGGAAAATGGATTCTTGGTGCACATATGGAGGCCAGACCCCAGGCATTAGGGCTCCCAGCCTGAACAGAAGTCCCCTCCCCACCTCACCTCTCATGCCCCATGGGCCCAGGAGAAGCAGAGATGCCCACCTTCAAGGGACCATGTGGACTTGGACAGTGAGGGGAGCAGGGACAATCACAAGGAACTGAAGACCCCATAGAAGCCCCTCCCCTCCCATTCTTGGGTAACCCACAGGAAGAGGGGGGGCCCTTCAATAGTGAATGAGATTGAACTTTCCTTGACCTCAGTGGGATAAAAGGGAGATGCAGATTTAAGCTGCCACCTCTGAGCAAACCTGCCCTGAGAGACACACTACACAAGACACAGCAGGCAAGTGCACACTCTTTATTACTAGTTAGAATCAGAAAACTCCTGACAAAGGTTGAGCTTGGTGAGCCGGGATCTCATGGGGTAACTCAGGACACCTTTTGTTCAGACTGCCAAGCCCCTGGGCTTCACCTGCCTCGGGGGAGCCCACAGAGAACACACCAAGTGCAAGAGAAGGGGCCCAGGGGCGTTCTCAAGAGTGCCTGTCCCAGTCCAGTTCTGCTTTTAATCCAGTTAGTCCTCCCAAGAGAAGCACCATCCACAGCACGATGTCAGTCCCAGGAATCCATTTCATTCTTCATCCACTCTTGACTGGAAAGGACCTTGGGATGGTGGTGACCTGAGCCTGAAGGCTCGAGTGTGTAGCCAACACTCCCCCAGGCACTGTCCTTTAAGAGAGTCATCCAGTGGTCTTTCAGACAGCAAGGAAAATAGCTGTCCCTCTCAAGGGAGGAAATCAGCAGAGTGTCAGAAAACTCCTGCCTGCACTTTCCTGAGGCTACTTTCTCAATATTTGCCACTGCTCATTTGTCCCCCCTGGGACCAATGACATGAGCAGTTCTGTCACTCAAGTCTTTTGATAAAAGTCTTTGATGTTGCCCCCTGGAACTGCAAAAATAAGTGGATGTTATTTCAGTTGGGTTTACCCAAAGGCCACACTGCATGCAAGGCAAAGAAGTCATTCCTGATATAATTTGTATCGCAAATTAGGCTCTCTCCTGTCATCTAACCAAACTCACCAAATGAGGTTATAATGTGTGCACCAGATATTAATATATAAGTCTAGCTCCTAACACATACTAGACAATAACTATTTTTTTAATGAATTAAATGAAATCCATCAAATTTACTATCATCTATAGAATTTAGCAATGCAAACTCCCAACTCTTATGAATTAATTCCTTGTCCCAACAGAGAAACTAAAATCTAACAAAATTCTTTTGCCCTCCTTTTCCCCCTAATGGGTGCCAAAGCATCTCTTCTTCCCTGACTTCTCACTCTTCTCGGCTCCAGCCAGTCAGGGTCTCACTGCAGCACAGGTCGGTCAGAATCGAGGTGTGATTTCTTTAGGCTGTTGGGACATCTTCTAATGGGTCAGGTTCAGCTTCTTCAGCAACAAACTAGTTCTGCGGGGCTCAGAAACACAAAAACAGGCCCTCACCTATAGAACTGAAACGAAACAAAAAGAAGCACACATGAACACTGTAGTTTACAGAGGAACAATAGCATTTTCAAGGAAAAGTCGTGCATCTAAAATCCAATAAAGCTTATAACTAAAAACACATGGCTGTTCCCAGCCAAAGACACGGCATTTTCAGGAAAAAGAGGTTAATGAGAAAACAGAAAAGAATGGAAAAGAAAAAAGAGAGTCTTCATCACTTCAGCTTCTCCAGGGTGTCAACCAACCAGCATCAGTCATCCAGAATCCGCCACCTGTGAACCTAAGTGCAGTTAGGAGAAATCCCTATTTAAAAAGTGTGATACTTACAAGTAGTCTATCTTTGTTAAAATAAATGTATAAGAATATATATACATATATTTGTGTGTACTCAGAATGATAAAAAGTAGTTAATCTGGGTAATAGGATAATGGATTTTTTAACTTTTTATATCATAATTTTGATTTTCAAATTTTCTGTGAAGTAAACGAGTTACTTTTTTATCAGAAGCGTGGTCTCAGAAAACTGGTTTTTCTTTGGAGTGTTTCCATTCTTACCCACCTTCCTGAAATCAGTGAGTCTGTCCTGGGTCCAGGCCTTCACTCTCAACTGCCACACGAACTTTCTTGCATTTGTAGCAGGCCTTGCGCCAGGAAAAATTCTTCGCTTTACAACACGGGCAGTCCCAATTTACTGAACTGCAGCCTGAGGCCGACTTCTCCTGGTGCTGGGATTTGGAGGCTTTTTTCCCTTTTGGCTGCTTGGCCTTCTGCCCCTGAGCCGGCCGTTTCTTTGGGTTTTCTCTCTTGCCACTGCTCCAGCTGTCCCCCAGGGGGGTCGCCTGAGGCCTCTGTGGGCCTTCTTCCTGCCTGTGGCTCCTGATAGGCCCCAAAGGGGGACTCCTCTGCGGACCTTCTCCCTGGCTGTCGTTTCTGCTGCCCCCGAGGGGGACAGTCCCCTGGGGCCTTTCCAGATCTTCCTCCTGGCTTTGGCTCCTGTTATCCCCCAAGGGGGCTATCCCCTGGGGTCTTTTTGGATCTTCTTCCTTGCTGTGGTTCCCACTGGCTCCTATGGCTACCATCCCCTGGGGCTTCTCTGGACCTTCTTCCTGGCTGTGGTTCCTGCTGTCGCCCAGGGTAACCAGCTCCTGGGGCCTATCTGGATCTTCTTCTTGGTTGTGGCTCCAACCATCTTCAAGGGGGACCATCCCCTGGGGCTTCTCTGGGCCTTCTTCCTGGCTGTGTCTCGAACTATCTTCAAGGGAGACCATCCCCCGAGGCTTCTCCGGGCCTTCTTTCTGGCTGTGTCTCGAACTATCTTCAAGGGAGATTATCCCCTGAGGCTCCTCTGGACCTTTTTCCTGGCTGTGGCTTATGATTTCCCCCAAGGGGACTGTACCCTGGAGGACCTCAGGACCTTCTTCTTGGATGTAGCTACTCTGATCCTGTGGTGGGGCCATCTCCTGGAAGCCCACTGCAGCCCATGGGCCAGGTGGGTAAATCTCCAGAGGAGGCATCTGAAGTGGGACCACTGCAGCTTCTGCTCCCATGACTACTGCTGGTGGTAGAGGTGGCATGAATGGAAATCCCACTGGGAACGGTGCGTGGCATGAAACTGGATATGGCACAGGTGTTGGCAGAGGGGGTTGCATGGCCTGGGCCAAGGGACTGGGGGGTCCCGGCACATAAGAAACAGCTGTCGGGGGTGGCATGGGGGCCTCAAAATACAGCCTACCATGCACCCCCATGGTCACATCTCTCTGCTGCTCTGCATTCAAGGGCCATGCTGCGGCCCCGAGCTGCTCGACTGGAGGCCCAGGCACTATTCCAGGGACCAGTGGGGTGAGCGGGACAACCTGGGCTGCCCTCTCGACCTGGAGCAGCCGCCCACGAAGCATATCACACTCATTCTGTGCCTGGTGCAGGGCAGCCCTTGCACAGTGCAGCTGCGCAGCCATCTCCTCACGCTCCTGTCGCAGCTGCTGTAGCTGGGAGGTCAGAGCCCAGAAAGCAGTATCACGCTCCTCTAACTGCACCTGCAGGCGCCGTACGAGGCGCGCTTGCTGCTCCTGCTGCCTCGCGGCCACTCGCACACTCAAGGCCAGCGCGCTCCAGGCGCAGGCCCTCTTGATGGGACTTGGCACCTGCGGGTCGTCCACGACGGCCAGAAGCTGGTCCTCTACCTCATTCCAGGGCCGCGAGCGGAAGGCCATGTAGAAATCCAGACTTCCCCCATTCATGAGGACTTCATTGTTGATGAACTTGATCACCTCGTTGTGGCGGAACCCGCTGGCGTGGTCCCCGTAGTCCATGGCCATGGCCGCCGCGGCCTAGTCAGCGGAGCGCCTCACAGGCGATGCGGCCCCTGGCGCGGCAGGTGAAGGCTGCTGCCGCCGACAGTTCCGACCCCCGCCTCCCTGCTCGGTCCTCCTTCAGTCCTAGCCCAGTCCTGGCCAACTCCTGGGCCTCTTCCCTTCCTCACTCCCTCCTTTTCCTCACAGAGCACGCAGACTCCCTCACCAGGCCAACTCCTGCCGGGCGACGGTGTCCCACGTCACAGAGATGAGCTCTGAGCCACGCGACAGCGTGACACGTCATAGACATGCGCTCTGAGTCACACCGCAAGACCTGCTGGGATGGACGTCCCTTGGCAGAGTGCCCCCTATGGGGCGAACAGGCCAGATGGCTGCACTGGGTGCTGCAGTGAGCCCATAGAAGGCTTTTTATTGTTTCCAACAACTTTGGAAGAATAATATCCAGCATAATGGAAGGAATTCCTAGCTGGGTGGTTGAGTTGCATAGGTAGGTATAGTTCTACTCTTTTCTCAGCTCCATCTCTCATAACTCATAGGTGATACTTCAAACCTCCAATACAGTCACTCATACTGTCTGTGCACTTCCTTCCTCATCCTGCACAGGTGAACTTGGAGTTCCTGTCATCAAGAAAATCCAGTGATTGAGCCATGAATTCCCTGAACTCTCCCTATAAATTCTCTGTCATGTTTACCTAATCGACTCTATTCTCAAAAGCTGTCTTCTTCTTTTGGACTAGGTGCTCCTCTCGTGATCTGGGCTTCCCTACAAGAAATGGCTCAAGGAGTCCTTCAGGCTGCACTAAATAGTAACTGGAATCCACACAAAGAAATAAAGCACACACTAAAGGTAACTACGTACGTAGCTAAATCCAGAAGACAGTATTAATGTATTTTTTAACTCCTCTTTTTTAATATATGATTTAAAAGATGACTGCATAAAACAATACAAATCGATCTTCACAGGCACATAATGTATAAAGATGTAATTTGTGGCAATAACAAAATAAGGGATAGGTGGAGCTATATAGGAGCAATGATTTTGTATACTATTGAAATTAAGTTTGTATTAGTCCAAAATATGCTGTTATAAGTCAATGTGTTAAATGTAATTCCCAGAGCAACCACTAAGAAAATAACTAAAAAATATACAGAAAAGGAAATGAGAGATCAAAATGGTACACTACAAAAAGAGAAATCAATGAAACACAAAAGAAGGCAGTAATGGAGGAATTGGGGTGGGGGGAAATATAAGACATATTAGGAAACAAATAGTAAAATATCAGAAGTCTTTCCTTATCCTTATCAGTAATTATATTAAATGAAACTAGATTAAACTCCAATTAACAGGCAGACATTAGCAGAATGGATAATTTTTTTAAAAACATGATCCAAAAATGTTATCTATAAGAGATTCATTTTAGATTCAAAGATGCAAATTGGTTGAAAGTAAAAAGGTGGGAAAGCCTGTTCTGTGCAAACAGTAAGCAATTGAGAACTAGCATGGCACTCTAAATATCAGAAAAAGTAGACTTTAAGAAAAAAATATTAAGATAAAAAGTAGGGTATTATATAATGTTTAAAAAGGGCCAGTCCGTCAAGAAGATATCAATTATAAATATATGTGCACCCTATGTATGCCTATAACAACAGAGTCTCAAAATACATATCAAAAATAGAATGGAGGGGAGATAGAGGAAGTTCTACAGGAATAGTTGGAGATTTCAATACTCTATTTTCAATAATTGATAGAAAGTCTTGACAGAAAATCAGTAGGGAAATACAAGACTTGAACAACACTCTAAACCAAATAGACCTAATAAACAGCTACAGAACAGTCAACCCCAAAACAGCACACTACGTATTCTTCTCAGGTGTACATGAAAGGTTCTCCAAGATAGATCATATGTTAGGCAACAAAACAAATCTCAATAAATTTATAAAGATTGGAATAATACTAAGCATGTTCTCTGACCACAATGGAATGAAATTGGAAATCTATAATGGAAGGAAATTTGCAAAACATAGAAATATGTGAAAATTAAATACCACTACTAAATTACCATTGGGTCAAAGAAAAATGTCACAAGGAAAATTAGAAAATATGTTGAGAGCAATGAAAACAAAAACACAACATACCAAAACTAATGGAATTCAGTGAAAGCAGTGCTCAGAGGGAAATTTATAGCTGCAAATGCCTATATTTAAAAAAAGGGAAATTATCAGGTTAATAACCTAACTACCTACCTTAAGGAATTAGGAAAAGAGGAGAAAACTAAACCCAAAGCAAGCAGAAGAAACAAAATGATAACAATTATAATGGAGATAAACAAAATAGAGGAGAAAAAAAATAATAGGAAAATAAATGAAATCAAAAGTTGGTTCTTTGGTAAGATCAACAAAATTGACAAACAGATTCTTCAAGAAAAAGAGAAAGATTCAAATTACTAAAATTTGACATTTTATTTTTTGCTTCCAAACTTACAGAAATAAAAAGGATTATAGGAGAATACTATGAATAATTATATGCCAACAGATTAGATATCTAGATGAAATGAACAAATTTCTAGAAACACACAAACTACCAAAATGAATTCAAGAAGAAATAGAAAATCTGAGCAGACCTATAAGAAGTACAGAGTGAATCAGTAGTCAAAAAGACAACCAGAAAAGCCCAGGAACAAACAGCTTCACTGGTGAATTCTACCAAGTATTTAAATAAGAATTAACAGAAATCTTTCTCAGACTCTTCTAAAAATATAAGAGGAGGGAACTCTTTCTAACTCATTATATGAAGCTAGTATTATCTTATTACCAAAGCCAGACAAAGACATCACAAGAATAGAAAACTAGGGGGCAGCCCAGTGGTATAGTGGTTAAGTTCACACCCTCTGCTTCAGCCGCCCAGTGTTCATGAGTTTGGATCCCAGGCACAGACCTACACACCACTCATCAAGCCATGCTGTGATGGTGTCACACATACAAAATAGAGGAAGATTGGCAGAGATGTTAGCTCAGCGACAATCTTCCTCACCAAAAAAAAAAAAAAGAATAGAAAACTATAGACCAGTATCCCTTATTGATATCAATGCAAAACTTCTCAACCAAATACTAACAAATGGAATCCAGCAGCATATTTAAAGGATTACAAAACTTGATCAAATGGGATTTATCTGAGGAAAACAAGGCTGGCTCAATAATGAAAATCAATCAATGTAATACATAATATTACTTGAGTAAAGGAAAAAACCTACGTGATCATCTAATAGATACAAAAAAAACACAAGCATTTGAAAAAATGCAACACACTTTCATGAGAAAACCTCAAAAAACAAAATAGAAAGGAACTTTCTCAACATTTGGGCATTTATGAAAAAGCCACAGCTAACATGGTATTCAATGGTGGAAGGGTCAAAGCCTTCCCCCTAAGCTCAGGAACAGACAAGAATGCCGCTTTCACCACTGCTATTCAATATCATCCTGGAACTTCTAGCTAGAGCAATCAGGCAAGATAAAGAAATAAAAGACATTCAAATTAGACAGGAATAAGTAAAACTCTCTCTCTTTATAGAGGAAATGATCCTACATATAGACATTCCCAAAGAATCCACAAGAAAGTTACTAAAACTAATAAATTCAGCAAAGTAGCAGGGTACAACATCAACATGCAAAAATCAGTATTTCTGTACACTAGCAGTGAACAATTCCATTTCAAGAAAGTTAAGAAAATAATTATATTTACAGTAGCATCAAAAGAATAAAATACTTAGGAATAACTTTAACCAAAGAGATGCAAGACATACAGTGAAAACTACAAAATATTGCTGAAAGTAAAGAAAACCCCAAAGACATGGAAAGACATCTCATGATCGTGAATTGAAAGATGTCATATTGTTAAGAAGGAAGTACTCTCCAAAGTGATCTACAAATTCAATGCCATCCCCATTAAAGCCCCAACAGCGTTTTTTTGGCAGGAATGTAAAAGCTGATCCTAAAATTAACATGGAATTGCAAGGGACCCTAATAGCCAAAACAATTGTTAAAAAGAATAAAGTTGGGTGATTCATACTTCCTGATTTCCAAACTTACTACAAGGTTGGAGTATCAAAACAGACTATTACTGACATATAGATAGACATGCAGATCAATGGGATAGAATTGAGAGTCCAGAAATACATCTATGGTCAAGTGATTTTCAACCAGGGAGCCAATTCAATGGGGAAGGATTAGCCTCGTTCACAAATGGTTCTGAGATAACTGGGTATCCACATGTAAAAGAATGGAGGTAGAATATTATCTCAGCCCATATGCAAAAATTAACTCAATTTCTGTTTTGTTTGCTGCTGCTGCTTGTTTGCGGTTGTTGTTTTAGTTACTTTTCTAAATCTTTTTTGTGAAGTTTCTGCTCTATATCATACGTAACCACAGAAGTCTGTGTTCCATTAGCTTTGCGGTCAGCTAGTATTGACAGAGTATCTATAAATACCTGAAGGCCCAAAATATTTTTTTAAAGAATTTTTTAAACTCCCCTGCTCTTTGGAGATTGCTTCTGTGTTGGGACACTCCTTCAGTGCTTAACCAGGCCGTTTACAACTGCTTTCACCTTTACTTCCTGCTTGTGCAGAGCCCGAAGGTCAGCCAGAGGTGAAAGCTTAGAATCTTCTTTGGGGATTAGGCCACTTCTGAGCATGTATCCAGTCTTGGGCATATACAAGGCCTTCTCAATTTCCTGATTTATGCAGGATCTTTTAAAAGCCCTCATTCCCCAATGTATCTCCTTTCCCAAACTCTTTCTTCCCAGGCTACTTGATCTGTCTCTTGCTTGTCCTGACTGTTATCCCTTGCCCCAGGCTGCTATGGTCAGTACTTTTTTGCCTTTAAGTACTTTTGGCAAATGCCACCTGGGAAGCTGCCCCAGATGTAGGAATGCTTTGAATTGGGTGAAACAAAGGCAAGCCCTCGTGCACTGGTCCTTCCAGGAGCCACCAGACAGATCGAAATATACAACCACAATTCTTCGAGAATAAGGTCTGTATTGCTCCCTCAGGTACTTGACACCCTGCAACAGCAGCACAGGCTACTGTCTTCATGGCCGCCTCCCAGCTCACCAGCAGGGTAGGTAGACAATTTAAAACACCAGAGAACTCTCTTGCTTCAATGCAGCAGCTTCTTTCTTCATCAAGCTTTCCTGTGGTTGCTGTTAAGTTTTCGACTAAATTCCAGAGTTCTGCAAATGTGAATTCTGACAGGTTTTGGCAGTTCATTAGTTGCATTAATAGAGGGATGGAGCCCTGGGGTTCCCTACTCTGCCCTTTTTGGTATAAAGAAAGCTGTCATAGCCAAAAAACATTAATATTCCAAATAAGATTAATTTCATTTCCTTGTCATCTCTCACTCATCCTTCCAGCTCAGGCGTCACCTCCTCTAGAAAGACTTTGCTGACCACTCCACAACAAATACCGTAATAATTTTACTCTTCTTTCTCGCCAACTAGACTTAGTCCCCTGAGAGTAGAGACTGTATCCTTTCATCTTCAGATCCCTAGCCCCTAATACGGTTCCAGTTACATGATAGTGCTTATAAATGCCAAAGGGAGGGAACAGTGGAATAATGGAAGACAGGGGAAAAGGAAAGAAAGAGGGAGAAACAGAGACTATTCCATGATTTCTATAATCCTGGCTAAAATTCAGACTGAAAACTGTAAGGGGATATCCTTGTCATGGTTTCAATCTAATGTCCAGGCTTTCAATCCAAAAGAAAAGTAATTTTTTTAAAGACACACACATCCCTAAAGAAAAAAAAATTCACCATATCCAAACGGATGCGTCTCTCTTTTGGGAAAATGATTTCATAGAATGTTAAACTTTATAACAACTTCCAACTATTTCTAAATTAATGCGATAACACTTCATAAATGCCAAGGAGTTCTAAAATTATTATTATTAAATTTAAGATACTTTTGACCTTTAAGACCTTTATAGAATCAATTTCCACTGTATTGAAACATGAGGGTGATATATGTGGCCTTAAAGTGAGATTCTAAAAGTAACCTGACTGAGTTATCATTCTTGATGAAACAATGATAATATCACAAATACCACCACACTCTACTTTGCAGGTGTGCAAGTTTGCAAAGTGTGAATATATGTTTACATGAGAGTAGAACAATTCAATTGCATAAATTAATCAATCTGAGAAACCACATTAAAAACATAGCTAATTTTTACATGATTTTCAGTAAGTTAGTATACTTTCAATTTTAGTATAACCTCTGTCACAAAGCCTTCATAACAACTTTAAATGATAATCATTGATGATAAAGGAAGGAAAATAACATTTTAAAGTTCATCATATTAGTATGTATCTACGCTTGTGCAGATGTAATCTCCCAGGAATCAAAAGTGGTAAATAGAATAGAGAAAAGGCATATACAGTAAATATAAGCTATATATGCTGAGTACGGAGGAACAGTTTTACACTGCTTTAGGAAAATTTGCACCTTTTATTACATATACTTTCTTTTCTTGTACTTTGCACCCATAGTGACCTCTGCAATATAGCTGCCCAAAATATGCCAAAAGAAAAGAGGAGGCACCTGGGCAGTTAATCTCAGAAATGCTAGAGTCACATTCCCTGAATCTTTTTTTCCCAGAGTACACGGGTAGGAAATCATAGCAGATAATCAACACGAGTATGAGCATAGCTGAACACAATGTCACGTTGTAAGTAAGTATAGCCTACAATCAATTTCATCTGACCCATATTGACAGTATACATTGTCATTATCGTGCATATGGTAAAATTAACCATGAAGAGTAAGCAGACCTCATAAATTCATTTTATACAGACTGCATTTTTGCATTTCCTTTCTCCATGTTAGTTCTCAAGTATCTGTAAGTAACATCACTATTGAACATTTTCACTGAAATCATTCATAATTTTAAGTCTTCTCACCCCCACTCCTGCCACAAACACACTCATAAGCACAATCTTTTACATATGCTCACATTCTGGGGTGGCCTGGAGAACTCAAGGAAGCAGAGACTCTGGGGCATTAAGCTCTAGCCGACTAACTTGCTGGTAAGTGATACTTGGATCACCACCCTTGGAGGGGAGGGCAAGGACAGATGAGTCATCAGCCACGTGCCGTGCAGTGAAATTAAGAGGAATGGGTTCTCAAACCCCTAGGATCTGAGAGTCTTAAGACTTTGGTGCCAAAGGAAGGCGGCTGAAGCGGAAGGGATGGAACCAACCAGGTGGCAGATCTATGAGCAGCTAGTTATCTCAGGACAAGCAGAGACTGACTGGTATAGAAAAACTGGGATACAACCTTTGAGAAAAATCACTGAACTAGAACTGGAGGAAATTGAGAAGCCCTTTTGCCCTAGCAGGTCTTAGAAATAGCTTGCCAATGGTACCACCTCCAAAATACATTTACATTATTAATGTAAGTGCATGTATAGTAGAGTGTAAAGAATGACTACTGCTCTGGTTTTGATCTGATGGCAAGGAGACTTTTGAGGGTGCTGGATACCTAAAGGTCAATAGGCTATAGCTGATGATTAAATAAATGGAAAAGGTGAAATGAACTTCTATTTTTCTCTGCTGAGGGTAGTACTGAAAAGCCCAACCCCACGCCTCTTTTTGAAATGCCACTTAAGGTATCCCTGTGATTTTCCTGTAACCTTTTTGATACTTGCTTGGTGGCCCGCATTTTGCTATTAGAAAGGAGTGCAACAGGCAGAGCTGGTAGGACTTTATCCAAATCTACCTAACCTGAGGAGGACAGGCCCATAAAGCCACTGATAGAAGAAATCAGTTCTCCTTCCAGACCTGCCTCAAGGCTGAGAAGAGAGAATGGTGACTTCTTCACCAACTCTGCCAGTGCCTGGGTTCCCCCCTCCACTACTGTCCTGCTCTTCACAAGGCAGGAGATAGGAAGATAGCAGACCACTCTCTGGAGCTGCCATCCTGTTCTCTGGAAATCTGGGATTAGAGCTTAGACGCACCCAGATCGTACAGCGCCTTGTGCCGGGTAAGGGCATGACCACCCTAATAAACACAAACTCATAAAAATGTTTCAGGGGAGACAGACACTGTACCCAGTGGAGCAGCTCAATGACAAGACAACGTTTCAGCCCTGTTCTCTCTGCCCAAGGGCACACTCAGCTCTGTACCATCACCAGAGGGACTTCTGCTCTGAAGTGTCATATGTCATCTCTCTCTGGAAGGCACCTTTTCCCATCTTCCCTTATTGACCCACAGCTGAAGGAATGCTTTTGACACTTTCTTGCTTATAATAATAACAGCTATAATTTAGGGAGTGTTTATGTGGTGACTAAGCAAAAAAATGTATATATTACCTCATTCAATCTTCCAAACAACTCCATGAATTGTATGTACAATTACCTCATGTTACAGATAAAGAAACTGGGGCTCATTGAGGTTAAATAATTTGCCCAGTATCACACAGCTAGGAAGTAGTGAATTTAACACTTTCGTAAACACTTTGCACACTTGCTTTAGATCTTTTTCTTTAAAGAAAATTAATGTGGGGCTGGCCCAGTGCGTAGTGGTTAAGTTTCTGCACTCCACTTTGATGGCCCCAGGTTCACAGGTTCAGATCCTGGGCATAGACCTAGCACCACTCATCAAGCCACACTGTGGCGGCATCCCACATAAAATAGAGGAAGACTGGCACAGATGTTAGCTCAGGGCCAATCTTCTTCACAAAAAAAAGAAAGAAAATTAATGTTAGTGATACAAATAAAGCTCTCCTCCATCGCAGTTTCTCCCTCTCCCACTTCCACCTTCCCTCTCCAAAAGTAACCCAAGTTTGGTGTATATCTTCCTGTGTATGCTTCTATAAATATTTATTTATCCATGAACAAATATATAGTATTACCTCTGTGGTAAATGCTATCAACTTTTTCAAACTTGCATTTTTCACTTTACATGATGTTTTCTAAATCTTCCCATGTTGATAACTAAATTAATTCACTCATTTTAACTGCTGATTAAGAGTCTACTCTGTGAATGTGCATTTTCCTTTTTTTTCACCGTTAGCAACAGTTGCTATTAACAACATTGTATGTGTCTCATGGTGTACCTCTGTGAGTATATGCTTAGGAGTGGATTTTTCCCCATGCGTGCATCTCCAGTTTTATTATGTGTTGGTAAATTGTTCTCCAGAATGGTCTTTCTAGTTTATACTTCAGTCTGATTACAAATACAGAATTTCTGCATCCCAGAACTTATTGAACAGTCATGTTAAATATAATAGCACAGTTGAGACAATTGATACTTAATAGAGATAGCACAAGATAGTGGTTCCCAAGCCTAAATGTCCATCAGAATTACCCATTGGACTTGTAGAATGCAGATCTCCAGGCCTGGCCCCAGACAAAATAGTCCCCAGGTGATCTTGATGCAGTGGATCTGTGAAGCAATGTTTGTAGACCACTGGACTCAGCTACGTTCTGACCATATACTATTCCAGATTTTTCTCGTCTTTAACTATATTTTAATTTAGACTGTTAGAAAGCAACACACATTAGCGTTACCTGCATTAGCTGCTCCCCTTTACCCATTACCATACAATATGTGCTTGGCTATTACTAAGGGCTGTCATAAGAAGAACCATATAAAAATTGGGAGGAGGTGGGTTGAAATTAAGTAATTCTGTTTCATTCTGCTGTATTCTGTGTTCATTCCTAATTAAATTAAGACAAAATAGTGTGGTTTTAGCTGCCCCAAATTCATCAACAGCAGCCAGACAAGGAAAGAGGAACAACTTTATGCTGTAAACTTTTAAAAGAGAGAACCCGGGGGAAAACTTTTCTGGTGCTCCCAAACCCACCTCCATTCCCATAAGTAAGACTGAAGAAAGGAGTACTGACAAAAGCCTGACTACTTTCACTAATTTTTTTCAATTTATAGAGACATGGCTTGCAAGAGTGAGTAGGAGTAAAATTGCCTAGTTTTTCTCGAGTCAGTTTTGATAAGTAATATTTTTCTAGGAATGTTCCAACTTCATCTAAAGTTTCCAATATAGTCATTTAGAATATACTCCTATTATCTCTTTAATGTCTGCAGCATATGTAGTGATGTCTCATTTTTCATTTTTGATATTGATTATTTAGACCTTTACTTACTTTCTTGATCAGTCTTGGTAGAGGTTTGTCCATTTTATTGGTCTTTTTGTAGGAAAAACTTTTGGTGTTTCTGGTCCACTCTATTGTTTTATTATTTTGTATTCTATTTCATTAATTTCTGTTCTTACTAACAATGTCGAATGTTATCTGAGCCTTATGCTCCCACCCTTTTGTGATCTGGCTAACTTGTGAAGGACCACCCTGCCCTCACATGTCCCTGGAGAAGAACCACTTCCACTCTCCCTCCATGCGTCAGATAAAATCATCGCCATCCTTCCTCATGACTCCCATAGGACTTAGACATGAGTTTCTTGTTTACCTGCTTCTATAAAACCCCAGATCCCCTTCCTTTTCTTTGAGACATTCCTCATTAGGGAATATTCACCTGATTGCATTAGCCCAAATACAATAATCTCCTTAATTGTCCAGTGTATTTTGTCTTTCATATCTTCTTTATTGTTTTCTTCCTTCTACAATCTTTGAACTAAATTTTTTTTAATTCATGAACTTAGCTCTTTAAGTTTCAGCCTTTCTTCTTTTTAATACAGACATTTAAGGTTGTAACTTTCCCTCCAGATACCACCTTAACTGCATCTCACAAGTTTTGATATGGAATATATTCATTGTGAGTTCAAAATACTCAATTTTCATTATAATGGCTTCTTTAATCCAAAAATTATTTCAAAATCTGTTTCTTAATTTCCCAAATATGGTGATTTTCTAGATATAGTTTTGTTATTGATATCTGATTTAATTGCATTGAAGTTGGAAAATATATTCTCTGTGATTTCAATTATTGGAAATGTGTTAGAAGTATCATTATGGCCCAGTTCATGATTATATTTGATATATGTTCCACGTGTACTTGAAAACAATTATATTCGGCAGTTCTTGAAACAGTATTTTGTATCTTTTCATTAGTTCAAATTTGTTCATTGTACACCTTGAGCAACAAAATAAATAACAATAATATTGGATTATAACTCAGAGAATAAAGTAAATATCCATGAGTCCATAATGATATAAATAAATGATTGAATAAATATATAAATGGTGAGAAAGAGACAAATCTCCTATGCAAAAGAATTTGAAATAAATTACATAGACATGCCACCTAAAGGAGGGGGCACATAACTCCCCACTCCTTGAGTGTGGACTAGGCTTACTGGCTCAGTTGCAAAGAATGGAGTATGGAAAGGGGGAAACAGTGATTCCACAGTGGAAAAACCTGGTAGACACCACCTTAACCAAGTGATCAGAGTTAACAGCACCAGTGATAAGTCAGATTGAAATCATATATGCCCTGATATGATAGAATGACATGGGTATTTCACTTCTATTGTTTTCTTTCCAAAAACCCATAACCCCAGAGAAATCATGAGATTTCAATCATGAGAAAACATCACATCAAACAAACCCAAACTGAGGGACATTCTACAACATACCAGACCATTCAAAATTAGTAAGGTCATAAAAACACTGACAAATTTTGACATATCAGAGGAGACTAAGGAAACATGACAACTAAATGTAATGTGGTATCCTGGATTGGATACTGGAAGAGAAAAAGGACATTAGTGGAAAAATTGGTAAAATCTAAATAAAGACTGCAAATTAACAGTAAGTGTACCAACATTAATTTCTTAGTTTTTACAAATGTATTATGGTTACTTAAGATGTTCACATTAGGGGACGCTTGGTGAACTCTCTGTACTATCTTTGCAACTTTTGCATATACTGAAATTTATTCAAAATTAAAATTTTATCAAAAACACATTTATTCATTGTGCTTTTAAAATTATGTATATATAATATATATATACATATACATATATATATATATACATATATATATATATATACACATATACACAGAAAGACAGTGGGAGAGAGAGTTTTTTCCCACCTATACTGTCAATATTGAGAGAAGTATGTTGAAATCTACCACTATGATTGTAGATTTGTTTAATTCTCCCTGTGGTACTCTCAATGTTTGGTTTTACATTTTTAGGCCATGTTATTAGAAACATAAACGTTTTTAATTGTTACATCTCTTGGTGAATTGAAACATTTATTTGTATGAAGATTCCCTTTTCATCTCTAGTAATGATTTTTACCTTAAATTCTATATTGTCTGTTAATAGTAGTGAGCTTCCATGTTCTTTACCATTTGCCCTTTATTTTTGACATAGTAATTCCTTACTATGTTGTCAGTTATCAATATTTTGAGAAGCTGTAATTAATAATATATCGAGTATTTTTACTTGTTTTCAGTGGGAGAATTGGTCTGAATAAAGTGGTTCACTGTTACAAAACTGGAATACCTAAAAGTGAATTGAAATCAGCATCCAGTATTCAAATTCTAACTCTTAGGGCAAAACAAAGTTATCTCAGCTAAAGGAAGAAGGATGCCAAGGAGAATTTACCTGTAGTCTATCAGAGCAAACAGAAGATCTGAACAAAGCTTTGCACATTAGGCATGACCGTGTTATCCCTGAAAAAATGAAAACAAATGCCATGGAAAAAGAACTCAGACTATGAAAATAATATATCTCAAAAACAGAGGTGTGTTCACCACAAGATTTTTGTGCTATAAAAGAACTTAATAAGAATATTAATTTAATAAACCAAGTGCTAAGGACAAATAACATAACAAAAGAAAAAGTTGAAAAGGGAGATTGGAGAACTAAGGAAGAAATTGAGAAATAAAATAGCACCATAATGGGTCTATTAAATATATTAGGTATAATAAGAAACAGAATAAACATAACTGAAAATAAAATTAATGACATGAAGTAAAGGCTTGAAATAATCACAGTAAATGCAGAAAATAATGACTATGAGATTAAAGCAATTAGAAAATATATATGGAGGACAAAAATGATCCAACACAAAGATATTTGGTGTCCTTGAAACAGAAACTCCCACCAGAGGAACACAAAGACTTGTCTTGTGCCAATACAATTCAATGGGGAAAGAATAGTCTTGTCAACAAATGGTGCTGGAACAACTAAACACATGCCAAAGAATAAACTTGGACCCCTACTTCACACTGTATACAAAATTAAACTTAAAATGGATAAGAGCTAAATGTAATAGTTAAAGCTATAAAACTCATTCAAGGTCCATTGGAGTAGGCAAAGATTTCACAACAGAATACAAAAAGCTTTCATCATGAAAGAAAATATTGATAAATTGAACTTTGTTCAAATTAAGAACTTCTGTCCCTCAAGAGACCATTAAGAGAAGGAAAAGACAAGTCACTTATGTAACATATATACAATAACGGACTCATAGGCAGACTATAGAAAGAACTTCTACAAATCAACAAGAAAAAGACAAACAACCCAATTTTTTAAATGGCACTTCACAAACGTACTGAATAAGTACTCCACAAAAAAGGATAGTCAAATGACCATTGAACATGTGAAAATGTGCTCGTCATTAGACATCAAGGAAATGCAAATCAAAACAACAATGAGATACCACTAAACACCTATTAGAATGGCAGAATTTTAAAAGGCGGACAATACCAAGTGTTGACAAGGATGTTAAGCAACCAAAACTCTCATACGTTACTTACAGGTATGTAAATTAATGCAATCACTTCAGAAAACTACTGAGGCCAGCCCCATGGCCAAGTGGTTAAGTTCGTATGTTCTGCTTCAGCAGCCCAGGGTTTCACTGGTTCGGATCCTGGGCACAGACCTAGCACCACTCATCAGGCCATGCTGAGGTGGTATCCCACATGCCACAACTAGAAGGATCCACAACTAAAAATATACAACTATGTACCAGGGAGCTTTGGGGAGAAGAAGGAAAAATTTTTTTAAAAAAACTACTTGGCAATATCTTCTAAAGCTTTTTTTTTTTTTTTTTGCAGGGGAAGATTCACCCTGAGCTAACATCTGTTGCCAATCTTCCTCCTTTTTTCTTCCTTTTCCCCCTCAAAGCCCCTGTACACAGTTGTGTATAGTTGTAAATTCCTCTAGTTCTTCTATGTGAGCCACCGCCACAGCATGGCTACTGACAGACAAGTGATGTGGTCCCATGCCCGGGAACTGAACCTGGGCTACCAAAGCAGAACATGCGAAATTTTAACTGCTAGGCCATTGGAGCTGGCTGTCTTCTAAAGCTTAACACTAGCCTACCCTCGACCCACTAATTCCATTCCTAGGTACATACCCAAGATAACTGAGTACATATACCTTTCAAAAGACATGCAGAAGATTATTAACAGCAGCTTTATTTATAATAGCCACAACTAGAAGCAAATCAAATGTTCATCAATGGTAGAATGAATAAATAAATTGTGGTATATTCATACAATGGAATATGAGCGACAGCAATAAAAAGAACAATGTACTGCCACACACAAAAACATGGGTGGATTTCACATACATAACGTTGAACAACAGAAGCCACAGACAAGAGTACTTTTGGTAGATTCCATTTATATGAAGTTCAAGAACAAGCAAAATTAACCAATGGTAATGTGAGGGGGGGAAAAATGGCCACCAGCTTTTTCACAGCTCCTGCCATCGAGAGGTAGAATTTATTTCTCTGCCTCTGGAATCTGGGATGGCCTTGTGATTTGCCCTGACCACAAGAATGCAGTAGGGGTGACATTAGACAACTTCTGAGCAATTTGCTGTTGCCTTCTTGCTACCCTGAAATCTTCATGTAGAGCAGCCCAGTCTAAACCCTTTGAGGATTAAATACCCATATGGAGAGAAAGAGGTTCAGGTGATAGCCAGCACCAATCACCAGACATATGTATGAGACCATCTTGGACCATCCAGCCCCAGTCAGCTGCCAAATAACCGCAACCACGTGAGTGACCACAGGTGAGACCAGCAGAAGAATTGCCCAGCTGAGCCCAGCCTAAATTTCTGACCCAAAGATTTATGTGCAAATAAAATAGTTGTTATTTTAAGCCACTAAGTTTTGGAGTGGTTTGTAATAGATAACAGATACAGTGATAGAAGACAGAATACTAGTTGCCTCTGAGAGTGGATATTGACTGAGAAGGAGCATATGAGAGCCTTCTGAGGTGCTAGATATATTTTATATCTTGATCTGAGTGGGCGTTATGTTAGAGAGTGGTTATACACTACACAGCTGTATATTTATATAAAAATTCATCAAGGTGTACACTTAAGATTTGGGCATGTTTTGTATGTTACACTCCAATAATTTGTTTTAAAGACAAGGTCATTTGGTTTGCTTCTCTCTGAGTGTGGTAGGCAGAATAAAGCCCCCAAAGTTGTCCTAGTCCTCAGAAGTTGTGAATATGATAAGTTACCTGGAATGGGGGAATTAACATTGCAGATGAAATTAAGGTTGCTAATCAGCAGCTAGGGAGATTATCCTGAGTTAGCCAATGTCCTTAAAAGTAGAAGCTGGAGGCAGAAGAGTCGAGTCAGGGGGAGATATGACTACGGAAGAATAATCAGAGAAACGCAACATTTCTGGCTTTAAAGATGGAGGAAGTGTACCACAAGCTGAGGAATGCGGGTGGCCTCTAGAAGGTGAGAAAGGCAAGGAAATGTGCAATACTGTGATTTATAATATATATTTGGTCTTTTTTTTATAATTTGAGAAATTATATATTTCTCAGCTATATTTGGTCTTCACCCACAATTCCTGGCTCACAGCTCCCAAAACCCTTGGAATTTCCTGAGCGATAAGAGCAATGGGAGCTCTTGTCCTCACTTCCTGACCTCACCCAAGAGTGGGGGCTGGTTGCCAGGAGAACCAGAGGTTTGGATCTTTCAGTCTCACCCCTTGCTTTCTGGGGAGATGAGGGGGGCTTGAGGTTGAATCATTTGCCAATGGCCAGTGACTTTGTCAATCGTGACTAATAATGAAGCCTCCATAAAAACCCAAAAGGAGAGCTCGGAGGCCCTTTTATTTACAGAGAGCTCCCGCACTGAGAAACCAGAATGCTTCTATGTGCAGGTGCCAAGCCCCAAGCTCCACAAGAACAGAAGCTCCTTTGTTCGGGACCTCGCCCTATGTATCTCTTCATCTGGCTGTTGATTCATATCCTTTAATATCCCTTGTAATAAATCAGTAATCTAGTGAGTAAATGGGTTTTCTTGAGTTCTATGAGCCATTCTAGCAAATTAATCAAACATGTGGAGGGGGTCACTGGAACCTCTGATTTATAGCCAGTTGGTCAGAAGCACAGGTAACAACCTGGACTTGGCAATTGGCATCCTGAGTTGGAGGGTGTTGTTGGAGCCTCCAGTTTGTAGCCAGTTGGTAAGAAGCACCTGGACTTGTGACTGGTGTCTGAAGTGCAGGGTAGTCTTGTGGGACTGCCCCTTTACCTGTGGAATCTGACTCTATCTCCAGATAGACAGTGTGAGAATTGAGTTGAATTCTCAGATGCTCTGCTGGCATCTGAGAATTGCTTGTTGGTGTGGGGAAGCCTCCACATGCACATGCTGGAATTGGGTCCAGGAAGTCTTTGCAAAATGGATTCTCCCCTAGAGTCTTCAGAAGGAACTAGCCCAGCCAATATCTTGATTTTAGCCCCATGAGACCCATTTCAAACTTCTGAATTATGGAACTGTAAGACAGTAAATTTGTGTTGTTTTAAGCCACTAAATTTGTGGTAATTTGTTACAGCAGCCATAGAAAATGAAGAAACTGACCTCAATGGATCTCGTTACAGCTCTTAGTGATGAGCAATTTCATTTCACACCCAATTACTTCGTCACATAGTAAGGCAGCCCTATAAGAGTGAGGGCAAGAACAGTTCTTTAGTGCACAGCCTCAGAAAACCAAGACTGCCATCCAGGGCTGGCTTCATAGGGCTGGCTTCGTGGGTGTACAATCTGTGCAGTTGCACGGGGTCTTATACCTAGAAAGGCCCCACCCTTGGTTTAATGCTTTGCTTTTGTTGTCTTGAAATTCTCAGCAATTTTTGAACAGAGGGCCCTGCATTTTTATTTTGTACTGGGCACTACAAATTATATTGTCGGTCTTGCTACCATCCCCTGCATTCCTCTTTACTCAGCGCTAGGGCTGGCCCAACAGAGCAGCCTCTCTTGAAGTTTTTGGTAATCTTATTGCATGGGGCCTATTACTCTTTCCTGGCATTAGGCCTTGAAAAGGGCCACTCTCTCTACCTTGATAGATCCTTCTAACTCCAAATCTCAGGACAAAGGGGTTGGACATATAAGTCTCTTCCCTCCCTGGACTTCTCATGGTGACTGGCCCACCCTCACTGTAGACTTCTCTCCATCTGTCTGATGAACATCTGCATAACTGAGATGGCCTCTTGAAGACCTGCTCCAGGATGCCCTTCTGACTGCCCATATGGAGAGTGACTGGCAGCTCCTTTCTCTAAAGAGGAAAAAATATAATTATCCTGGAAAGGACACGCCACTACATGTAGAACACTAGTGGATATTAATAAGTGTTTCAACTGTAGAGGTAGAAAAATTTTCCTTCTATCCTTCTAGGTTCTTTGGCTGATCTAATAATCAAATTGACATAGGACAGATTAACAGGAGAAAAACTAATTTAATTATGTACATATGGGAGCCCCATAAGAATATGAGATCCAGTGGCAAGATAGGCAGTTGAGGCTTATATGCCATCCTGAGCTAAGGAATAGGATAGGGGCTTGGGGCTTCAAAGGGGAGGAGGATAATTCACAGGACAATAAGGAGAACAGATGTTTGGTAATTAGATGTTTGCCCTGCCATACAGATAGGCCTCTCAGATAAAAGTTATCTCTGGTAACAGCTCACTCTCTCTGAGCCGGGTCCCCTATCTGAATTCTTTTAGGTAGTTAAGGGAGAGGTAGAAGTTTTCCTGGAATCTGCTGGGTCTTGACTGATTTCAGGTCAAAGTAATCTGCATGCCAAAGTGGCGCCTTTTGGGGAGGCTCATTCTAAACCCCTTCACAAGAAAAAGGAGTTATATGGCTAAGGAACATTGTCAAACTGAGTTTAAAAAATTAAATAGGTTTTTTTGCTGGGGGATTTCTCAGCTTGCTTGGTGTGCTAAAGTATACTATGACTCTGCAAGGTGAGGGAGAGCTAAAGTATATAGTATTTAATGAACTTATTTGACAAGGGACCTCTTTTCTTCTGGGGATCTTGCAGGACTAATTTTCCACAGAAAACATTTTGGGGAATGTTCTCCTTAACAAATTAAGCCCTTACGAAGCTGAACCTTCAGTTCATCTCCTTTTCCATTGAAACGTAACCACGTAAGCAAGTTCACACCAAGTGAGAAGAATTTCTTTGTCTAATTCTTCCCTTCCTCTGGCCCTCTGCTCACATGTATACTCTATACAGAAGGGCAGCTGCCTGGGGAGTACTATCCGAATCCATGCTTGTTGGGTGGGATGATATGGTGAAAGGGATGATGTTGATGAGAGCTAACATTTAGCAAGCACTCACTCTGTGCCAATAAGCACTGTTCTACGCACTTGTCACACATCATTCTATTTAATACTGTTGGCGAGAATAATCTGTAACCAACCTGTAAATCAAAATTGGGGTGAGTTTATTACGAGCCAGATTTGAGGACAATAGCCCAGGGCAAGAAAGGGCACCAAAGAAGTGGGGTGTACACAGTGGTTATATAAGATCTTGGAACAAAGAGCGAACATCACATATGACAGACATATCTCTTTTACTTCTGCCACGAGATGCTTAGCTGGCACAGCAGGTCAGTGGTCAGCAAGTCAGTGGTCACAAAGTGAGCACAGCAGGTTAGTAATTAATCCTTAGTTTCCAGAAAGAGATGCTTATCCTTAAAGAAATGCCGGTATGGGGGAAGCTACATCTGTATCTTTAAGGGCATCATTCTTGTCTTTGAGACATAGTAAATGTTTAAAGCAAATATGTAACACATGCTCAACAGGCCAGTTCATGCACTTTTGGAAAAACAAGGTCAGACCAAATTAGTTTTACACCAAAAGCTTTCCTCATATTCTCCAATATATCCTATTGCTTTTCGTTTACTTGTCAATACCATGGTCAACTTAAAAGAATACCCTGCAAGAAAAAAAATACCCTGCATTTGTAATGCAAGGAACCTCAATGTACAATTGATAAATCTCAATGGCCACAGATGACGGTAAACTCAGCATTTTTTGTCACAGCATAGCAACATTTCCAGTGGCACATCTCCACCCAAGGGATTATAGAATTCCTTTTCTGTACATAAAACCAACCAACCAACCACCAAACAAACCTTTCTAAACCAACAGCAAAGTACTCACAGTTTGATTGTAAACCTGTTGGGGATGAAGTTGAAACACCTGGCACTTTTTCCATTCAAATATACATCAATGAATGACTGATGATACTGCTGTTCAAGAAAACTAAGATTTGTTCTGGAAGCTGGGAGCTGATTACTCAAGTGAGCTCTAAAGCAAATGCTGGGGGAAATATGCTCTCAACCTCTGAAGTTATTCTCAGGTCATAAAATATTTCTGTAAACATGTGTAGAGGATGTTCAACTAATGGAATGTTGAATACAAAAAGGAGAGCTCCCTTGGTTTTTTATCTTTTATATAAAAAAGTAATAATGAGGGGCCGGCCTGGTGGCGCAGCAGTTAAATTCACACATTCCACTTTGGCGGCCCGGGGTTCACCGGTTCGGATCCCAGGTACGGACATGGCACCGCTTGGCAAGCCATGCTGTGGTAGGCGTCCCACATGGAAAGTAGAGGAAGATGGGCACGGATGTTAGCTCAGGGCCAGTCTTCCTCAGCAAAAAGAGGAGGATTGGCAGCAGATGTTAGCTCAGGGCTAATCTTCCTCAAAAAAAAGCAAATAAATAAAAAAATAAAAATTTAAAGAGTAATAATGAAAGTCAATATGATGGCTGCCACTCTCCCAACAAATAGCTCTGGAACCCAAATTTCTTCAGGCTGCTCCAACCTGTTATATTTAACAGAGGTCCTGTTAAATGTAATCATTAAATTTCACTGGTTCCTCCATTCAATGCACCCCAAACCCCAGCTTCTTCAATTAAGGGTCTTCCAGAGTGTTTCTAGGTATTCTTGGGGAGTAGATAGCAGCTGCGAGCACAAATGACTTGAACCAGCTGTCTAATCAGCTACCATGTGATTTCTGCCATTTTTTTCTACTTCCACCTCTCCTGCCCACTCTCTTCACTGGGCTTCATAGCATCAGCCAGGCACCATTGTCCCCCACTAGGCATCTCCTGCCATCTCCCACCAGACTCCTCAATATCTCACTGAAGCTGAGGCACTAGAGTCTGGAGATGTCAGATCTGCATGGTGCTCTGCTGCCAAGTGGGGAAGAAGGCTGCTTGTGCTTTATTATCTTTTTTAGTGACGGACGAAGAGAGGGTAGTATAAGTGAACTAAAGCTTCATTGTTCTTATTGGGAGTATGCAGATATCGCTTTCATCCATAAGCTGCTGAAGGGGAGCAGAATTTTCCACTTCAAAATATGCCTCTTTGGCATAAGGATTATTTTAGGTTGGTTATTTTTAAGAAACAGTAGACGGACGAGAAGCTCTGAAAACTTAGTAGAAGTTACTCTTTAGTAAGAGCAATTTATGTTTATAAGGGAAATCTCCATTTGTAAGGGTGTCTCCCTCTCTGTACTAGGAAGAGAAGGATGACTAAATCTCTATAAACTCTCATCAATGGAGAAGGAATGACTTAAGTGTGCATAACCATCTTACCCTGGTTTACTGTGCTTTGCCTGATAACCTCCCATAAGTGGCTCCTCCCCCAACATCTTTTGTCTTTATCTGGAGATGGTATTTATGATGGTGGCTTGGGGCATTTCAGAGAGTCACTCAGTTGTCCTGGGTCTCTTCCATGTATACAGGAGGCATACATGTTATTAAACTTCTGTTTGTTTTTCTCCTGATAATCTCTCTTTCATTACAGGGGGGTCTCAGCCAAGAACCTAGAAGGGTGGAGGGAAAATTATTTTTCCTCCCCTACAGTACTCAGTCTCACATGTAAATAGACAGGGAGACAAATGTGAGTGATTCTTGTTTCCTTAAACAGCAGTTCCTGAACTTTTTGTGAGCCATGCACCCCTTTGGCAGTCTGGTGAACTCTATGGACCCGTTCTCAGGATAATGTTCTTAAATTAATAAAATAAAATATATCAGATTACAAAGGAAACCAATTATATTGAAATACAGTTATCAAACTATTTTTAGTATAAATTTTATATGGCAATGTATATACTTTTATTAAAACATTAAATAAATGATCTAGCAGCAAATCTAACACCACAATAATTCAAAGTAGTGCTTGAGTAAATAATATTTTGAGACATCTGAAAAAATTGCAATGTGATGTTGCTGCAAAATAACCACTAACCACTCTATAGATAAGAGAGAGAGGTGAGTTTTACTTGAGCCAGAGTGAGGATTATAACCCAGGAAGGGCTTTTCCAGAAACGAAGAAAGCATTCTGAAGAAGCATGGTTTTCAGTACAGTCATACAATTTTAAAACAAGGAACATAGACTAAATGCCCAGGATACATATTCATCAAAGTTTCAAAGAGGTATTCATTTGCAAATTAGCAGGTCAACATGACCCTGATGTCGGGAAAGGGACTAATACGGGTGTTACCAACAGGGCTAGGAGGGGAAGTACGCATTCTAATCTTAAGAGAGTGCTTTCTTTAATTTAATAGTTAAAGCAGATGTACAATGTATGTTTGACAGGCCAAAGTCAGGCTTTTTTCAGTTCAAGCCAAATCAGTTTTCAATGAGCATAGTTACTCCTTATACCCCAATATGTGAAAATCTCTTGTCAGTGATATAAAAATATCTGTGATTTCTATCCATGACAGAGTCACAGATACTGCTACTACTGATGTGGTTTGTTGCCTATGTTCATAACTGGGGGTAAATGCTAAATTTCAAAGATGTAATTATTTTCCCTTCCAAGTTCACAGACCCCATGAATTCTATTCATGAACCCCAGGTTAAGAATCACTGTCTTAGAGTGAGTTCTCTTTAAGGAGTCCTCACAGGGCCTCATGCTAAAAGACTTACAGCTGCCCATCCCTGCAGTTCATTGCATAAGCCCAGACAAATCAAAATCCCAGCCAGGACTCAAGCTGGGAAGCCTACTATATTTAGATGAAATGTTTTTAAAAATAGATGGGTCTATTATTAGGATATCTCCAGATAATCAAGAGATCTCCTTGACTGGGTCAGTTTGAACCTGCATTGCTTCCCAGCCTCCACAATCCCCACCGATCTACCCACCACACTGTGACAAAAGTGATCTTTTAAAATGAAAATCTGATAGTGTCACTGCCTTGCTTAAAATATTTGGTTCTTCTGACCCTCTGTCACTTTCAGAAAAAAGCCATTTCCTAAGCAGGTTCCCAAATGTTACTCAACCTCCCCCCCTCCCCCACTGAAGTTTACACTACAGTGATTCGAAATCATTAAACCACATGCTGTTGCCCACATACACCTCCTACTTTTGTACATCCTGTTCTCCTTTCCTGGAATGTCCTCCCACTTCACCCTTACCTGGAAAATTCCTCCTTGTTCTTTAAAATCCAGCTCAAGCACTGAGAGGTATCATGTCTTCCCTGGCCTCCCTGGGAAGAGACTATTACTTGCTTCTCCCAATCACTGGACCTTGACTATACATATAGTGTGGCACTTATATAAACTAGTTTATTGAAGGAGCTAAACACAGTAGGGTGTAAGCAGAAAGCAATAGAATTCTTTCACACCACTGCTTCACACCACAAGCTCTGTGGACTCATTTTCCCCAACCCCTGCGTGAAATTTCAAAAAGAGCTCATTCCTTTTTCAGTCACTCTCAGATATTAAGAAAGTTTTGTTTTTTAGGCATTAAAAATTCCAGTCCAGTCTAATATATCACAGCTTCAATCTGTCACCCATTTCTAAGCTTCACCCCTCCCGCAGCTCAGGTTTAACTTAGCAGGAAACTTGTAGTGGGGGAAGGGCAGGGAGTGTGGTTGGCTTCCCGCTTCATCCCTTCTCTCTTCTCTCTCTCCTCCCACATTCAGTATGCTGCCTCCAACCCTGCCTCCAGGGTTGAAGCACAGGGAAGGACTAGAAGGAAGGGCCCAAACAAGCTTTCCTTTACTGATTCAATTTTAACCTGGGATTGGAGAGTGTCGCAGATGTTCAAAGCTGATACTTTCTCTAGAGGGTTACTTGGAGTTCTCCTGTCACTGGAGACCTCTCCCCTGCAGTTTCCTTGACCTGGGCAACATCTCCTCTGGTTGGCCTCTTTCAACATCTCTGTCTCTGGTTTCTGTGAGGCTATTCTTCTGTTGGGGTCACTTCACACCTCTGAGCAGCCCTCTTAGGGGAGGTCCCTAATAAGATGACTCAACTCTAAATTCCTAATATGAGGACTATGTCTGGCCCCTGGGAAACAGCTTTGCCCATATGTTGGTGGAAGTAAAACTCCCTGCAGATGCAGCCCTCTCTCTCTCCTCTGTTGTCCACGGGCTGCTTGAGCCACAGCCTCTCTCACCGTAAGACTTTGTTTTCAGATGTAAGTCAGTTGCCAGTCCCTACAAATGTCAATCCCCAGGGAATTCATGTCAGGCCTCAGAGTGGTTCACTTGTGGCCCCATTCCACTTTAGTGAGTGGGAAGTACCTCCTCCAGTCCCTCATGAGCAGAAACAACTCCAAGTCTTTCATACAACTCTCTTTGAAACCATCCACTCTACCACATTCCACTCAATCAAACCCCTAGCCTCTCTTTATATTCCCTTAGGGTAAGTAATAGTCTAAGGGGCCACAGATCATGTTTTGTACGTCATCCTTTAGCAAATTGTGTAAAGATGGCATGTGATCCTTTGTTTTCAGCTTTGGATTCGCATCCAGAACTGAAACAGGAAAAGTCCCATTTTAATATCTGTTGCATAGGACCGCATCTGCTACTACACTATGAGCTTCTTGACACCAGGAAATAAGTTTCACTCATTTTTATACCCCCAGCACCTAGTATAGTACCTGCTACAGGGAAAGTGCTCTAAACTATTTGTTGACTCCGGTTCAAGATGTTGGACTAGGTACATGCGTTGCTCACAATCCCTCCTGGAGTCCATTAAAATAAAAGTACAGCAATACATAAAGGAATAAAGCTCTAACAGGAAAAAGAATGAGATGAAGGTGAAGAGAATGCCAACAAAAGAGATCTCAACACATTTCTGGGAGAAGGAAAGTGGATACGAGCAAGATGGTGAGTGAAACAGATGGATGAAACCACAGTCTAGAATATGTTATGAGGAAGCTACAGAGGAGATGGGAGCCAGCCTGCCTGGCAGAATCCTGGAGATACTCTGGGCTCAGAGTCAACAAGGACAGAAGGGAACAGAAATGAGAAGTGGGGATTTAAACTGGGGAATTAATTGAAGATTTGTAAAACAGAACAGCTGCATTAGTCTCCACCACCATATTTCTCCCCAAATCCTTTGCCCAGAGTACCTTTTACTGGCATTTGCCAACAAGCAAAAAAATTTTAAAACTCCAAAAGTAGAGGGCTTTTATCTGAAAAAAAAAATTGAATGCCATGGAGAAAGCTAAGGCTTCTAGTTTGGATATCAGCTTCTCAGAGAAATACCCTTCTCACTGGGCATTTAGAGGGCTCATAGCCAGATAGACAATTCCCAGCCTACTCACCCTAAAACAAAGCTTGCCAAACAACCAGTTCCTCCTGCCCTACCTCATAAAGACTTCACTGTCAGAATTCCCAGTCAGACATTAAGGAGAGAACTACCTGGAAAACAGACCTGCTTTCCAAAACTGCAAAGGGAAAACCCGCATCAGCTACGCAGTAATTTTTCTTTAAAAACAGACAGGATAGTGACATCACCAAAAATGGCAGAGTAGGAAACTCCCGTGCTCCCTCCCTCCACAAAAGGAACTAATTAGCTGGCAAAAATCTGTCAGAACCAAGTTTTGCAGAACTCTGGAATCTACTCAAAAACTTAAAACATCCAGGGAAGCCTTGGTGATGAAAGAAGTGGCTGCTAAATGTAAAGAGAGAGATGTAGCATTTTAAATTGCCTGTCTATCATCTCCCAATCTCCAGATTGGCAGTGGCTCTGGGGACAGCAGCCCATACTCCCAGAGCAGGTTGTTAGTACTAGAGGGAGCAATAGAACTTATTCTCAAAGAATTGTGGCTGTTCATTACTACCTGTCTGGTGGCCCCCTGAAGAACAGGAACAAGGACTTGTCTTTGTCTCATATGATTCATAGCATTCTCAGCTTCTTAGGCAGCATTTACCAAAAACATTTAAAGGCACAACTATTGGCTGCAGCAGATTGTGGCAAGGGACAACAGTGGGGACAAGTAATAGACCAAGGCATATGGGAAGGAAGAAGTTATAAAGGAGCTATGTGTGGGTATAATGTGTTTTATAAGCTCCCAGATGTTCCAGGGAATTGAGAAGGCCACATACATACCCAGTGCGGGATGCATGCACAGAAAAGGCCAGAGAAGACCATGAGCTTTCACTTCTGGCTGACCTTCAGGCTCTGCATAAGCATAAAATGAAGGCTGAGGCAGAGTTGTAAACAATGTGGCTAAGCTTTGAAGAAGTAGGTAACACAAAGCCAATGTGTCAAGAATGAGAACGGATTTTTTCTTTCTCTGGCCCCCAACATTTAAAATACTAGCTGACTACCAAGCTCATAGACCATAGAATTCAGTGACCACACACCACAAAGAATAGAGTCCTTACAAAAATAGTTTAGAAAAGTACTATACAGATAAACAACTATAACCCAAAACAAGTAGCAACAAAAACCCAACAAAAAAGTGGGAAGGGAGGAGAATCTGTTCTCTAGACTTACCATATTAATATTCAAAAATGTCCAGTTTTCAGCAAAAAATTTCAAGGTATGCAAAGAAACAAAAAAGTGTGGCCTATTTCTCAAAAAAAGGTGAAATCAATAGAAATTATCCCTGAGGAAGCCCAGACGTTGGACTTACTTAACAAAGACTTTAAACCAAGTGTTGTAAATATGTTCAAAGAGCTAAAGAAAACCATGTACAGAGATCTAAAGGAAACCAAGAGAACACTGTTATCAAATAGAGAATATCCAATAAAGCAAAAGAAATTATAAAAAGAAACAAAATTCAAAGTTTGGAGCTTAAAAGTGCAATAAATAAAACAAAAAATTTACTAGAGTAGTTTAACAGTAGATTTGAGCAGGCAGAAGAACAAATGAGAGAACTTGAAGGTAGGTCAATCAAAATGATTCTGTCTGAGGAACAGAAAGAAAAATGAATGAAGAAAAATAAGCAGAACCTAAGGGACATGTAGGATACCATCCAGGATACCAACATAGGCGTAAAAGGAGTCCCAGAAGAAGAAAAGAGAGAGAAATGAGCAGAAAAAATATTTGAAGAAATAATGGCCCCAAAATTCCCAAATTGGATGAAATACATGAATCTAAACATCCAAGAAATTCAACAAACACTAAGTAGGATAAACTCAAAGAGACTCATACCAAAACATATTATAATCAAATTGTTGAAAGACAGATAAAGAAAGAATCTTGAAATCAGAAAGAGAGAAATGATTCATTATGTACCAGGAATCCTTATAAGATCAACAGCCAATTTCTCTTTAGAGACCAGGGAGGCCGGAAGACAGTGCTATGAAATATTTAAGGTGCTGAAAGAGAAAAACTTGTCAACCAAGGATTCTACATTTGGCAAAATTATCCTTCAAAAAAGGAAATAAAAATTAAGATATTCCCAGATAAACAAAAGCTTAGGGAGTTTATTGCTGGTACACCTGCCCTACAAGAAATGTTAAAGGGAGTCCTCCAGGCTGACATGAAAGCACACTAGATAGTAACTTGAAGCCCTATAAAGAAATAAAGAACATCAGTAAATGTCCTTTACATTCAGAAGTAAATATAAAATCCAGTATTTTGAGTTTGTAACTCCTCTTTTGTTTCCTGTATCATTTAAAAGACAAATGCATAAAACAATAATTATAAATCTATGTTAATGTGCACACAATATATACGATGTAATTTGTGACAATATCAACATAAAGGGGGAAAGACAAAGCTATATAAAAGCAGAATTTACATACAATTTTTGTATACTATTGAAGCCAAGTTAGTATTAATTCAAACTTGTTTGTTATAAATTTAATGTATCAATTGTAATCCTCAGGGTAACCACTAAGAAAATAACTAAAAAATATACAGAAAAAAATGAGAAAGGATTCAAAATATACACTAAAAAAATCAATTAAGCATGAAAGAAAGCGGTAATGGTGGAATTGAGAAGCCAAAAAGATATAAGACATAGAAAAAAATAGGAAAATGGCAAAAGTAAGTCCTTACTTATCAGTAATTACTTTGTATGTAAAGGAATTAAACTCTGCAATTAAAAGACAGAGAGTAGAAGAATGGATAGAAACACATGGACCACTATATGCAGTTTTACTTTAGAAACTTACTTTAGATCCAAAGACACAGGTTGAAAGTGAAAAGATAGAAAAGATATTCCATGCAAATAGTAACCAAAATACAACTAGAGTGAATATACAAATATCAGACAAAATAATCTTTGAATAAAAAATTTTTGTAAGAGACAAAGAGGGACTTTATACATTGATAAAAGAGGCAATCCATCAAGAAGATATAACAATTATAAACACACACATGCCTAACATCAGAGCCCCAAAATATATGAGGCAAATACTGACAGAAATGATATGAGAAATAGTGTTACAATAGTCGTTGAAATCTTTAATAACCTCCATTTCAATCATGAATAGAGCAACTAGACAAAAGATCACTAAAGGAATAGAGGACAACACTATAACCAACTGGACCTAACAGATGTATACAGAACATTCCATGCAAAAAGAGCAGAATATATATTCTTCTCAAGTGCACATGGGATATTCTCCTGGATAAACCATATAGTAGGCCACAAAAAAGTCTCAATAAATTTGAGAAGACTGAAATCATACAAAGTATCTTCTCTGACCACAATGAAATGAACTTAGAAATCAATAACAGAAGGAACATGTGGAAATTAAACAAAACATTCTCAAATAACCTAGTGGGTCAGAGAAGAAATCACAAAGAAAATTAGAAAATATTTTAAGATGGATGAAAATGAAATAACAACACACCACAACTTATGAGATGCAGTGAAAGCAGTGCTCAATGGGAAATTTGTATATATAAACACCTGCACTAGAAAAGAAGAAAGATCTCAAAATAGTAACCTAGCTTTCCACCACAAAGAATTAGGGAAAAAAGAGCAAATTAAACCCAAAGCTAACAGAAAGAAGGAATAACAAATTTCACAGCACATATAAGTGAAATAGAGAGTTTAACACAATGGACTAATCAATGAAATTGAAAATTTGTTCTTTGAAAAGATCAACAAAATGGATAAACATTTAGTGAGATTAAGAAAAAAGAGAGAAGATGGAAATTACTAAAATCAAAAATGAAAGTAGGGACATTACTACCAACCATACAGAAAAAATGCTCAACATCATTAGCTATTAGGGAAATGCAAAACAAACCCATATCACTTTGCATCCACTAGGATGGCTACAATCAAAAACCAGAAAATAACAAGTGTTGACAACGATGTGGAGAAATTGCACACTCATACATTTCTAGTGGGAATGAAAATGGCATAGCCACTGTGGAAAACAGTCTGGGGATTCCTCAGTAATGTTAAACATAGAATTACTATATGACCCAGCAGTTCCCTTCCCAGGAATATTCTCAAGAGAACTGAAAACATACGCTCACACAGAAACTTGTAATAAATCTTCACAGCAGCATTATTCATAATAGCCAAAAATTGGAAACAACCCAAATGTCCATTTGATGAATGTATAAATAAGATGTGGAATAACCATACAATGGAATATTATTCAACCATAAATACGAATGAAGTCCTAATACATGCTACAACATTGATGAACTTTAGAACTATATGCTGAGAGAGAGAAGCCAGATACATAAGGCTGCATATTGTTTGATTCCATTTATATGAAATGCCTGAAATAAGCAAATCCATAGAGACAGAAAACAGATTAGTGGTTGCCTGAGGCTTGAGGGTGGGTGGAATGGGTTGTGACTGCTTAATGGTATGAGGTTTCCTTTTGAAGTGACAAAAATGTTCTAGGACTAGGTAAAGGTGACTTGTACAACATTGTAAATATACTAAATATCACTGGATTGTACACTCAAATGGTAACCTTTATGTCAAGTATAGTTTTACCATAATAAAAAAAACCCAAATGGGCAATTTAACCAATTGATCAAAATTAATATTACCAATAATGGGACAAAATATCATGTGCCCCCTGATATAACATACTGAGGACGTAACATCCCTTCTGTGTCATTTCTACCAAAAATGCATAAGGAAATATCACACAAACCCAAATTGAGGGTCATTCTACAAAATACCTGGCCAATACTCTTAAAAAGTGTCAGGTGTTGAAAGACAGAAAGTAGAAGGAACTGTCACAGACTAAAGGAGATGAGGAGATTCGACAGCTAAATACTTCATGTGCTCCTGGATTGTATCCTGAACCAGGAAAATGACATTAGTGAGCAAGTGACAAAATTTGAATGAATTCTATTGATGAGATTATTTTATCAGTATTTATTTCCTGATTTTGATAATTGTACTATTGTTATGCAAGACATTTACATATATACAAGAATTCTTTGTACTATTGTTACACCTTTTTTTTTTTAAGATTTTATTTATTGCCTTTTTCTCCTCAAAGCCCCCCGGTACATAGTTGTATATTCTTCGTTGTGGGTCCTTCTAGTTGTGGCATGTGGGACGCTGCCTCAGCGTGGTTTGATGAGCAGTGCCATGTCCGCGCCCAGGATTCGAACCAACGAAACACTGGGACGCCTGCAGCGGAGCGCGCGAACTTAACCACTCGGCCACGGGGCCAGCCCCTGTTACACCTTTTTTCAAGTCAGAAATTACTTCAAAAAGAAGAGTTTTTAAATTTTTTAATGAAACAATATGAATGAGCAGTCAAGAATCCACAGTGTCAGGGATCTAGGCTTCTTTTATCTTGTTGGTTCACCTTCCCCAGGGTATTTATCTCATATGCATGTTCCAAGTTGGTGCACCATCTCATACATCCATGTTCCAGGCAACAGGATGGAGGGGTAAGGATAGACGAGGGAAATGAGAAGAAGGGCACAATCTGGAAATTCCAGGTGTCACTTCCACTTATACACTATTGGCCAGAACTTAGTTGCATGGTCACAGCTACCCACAAGGAGGGCCAGGAAATATCTTTATTTGCCCAGCTAAAAATCAGAGGAGTTATTACTCTTTTAGAAGGGAAGACTGGAAATCGAAGGGCAACTAGCAATCTTGGTCACAACCTGATCCAGAAAATAGTGGATTTATCTCAGGAGAGCAGGAGAGGGAAGGTTAGTATTATGGCTGTGCAGCAGGCCTCAGGAACAGCCAGGTCAGAGCAGAACAGCAAAACAAGCTTGACAAGAAAAAATGTGGCCTCAATGTAATAAATGGTATAATGAAAAACTTGGAAAAGACTGAGATATTACAAAGTTAAATAGAATTAAAAGAAAGTGGCAATGCTAGTTCCTTGGTGTGATTGAAGGTGACTTTAATGCAAAAAGAAGGGCTATTATTACATGAGTTTCTTTAATTTCAATTTATTAAAATTAGAAACTTTAAAATAGGTTTTTCTTGAACTTTTCACTTCCACTTACAAATGTTATTCTATTTATTAATCAACCCAATTTATAACTTTTAACTAAATTCCCTTAAACATTTTGAACTGCATTTTTAAATGTAATATGTCTAATTTTCTTTTTAAATGTCCATAGCAAGCACTAAACAATTAAACAGGTACTTAATTAAACAAGTACTTAACCAATTCTAGTAAATATAATAAATGAAATGTATAAATATGGGTGAATCTTAAGTCTGCATAAACATTCTAATACTGTTTAGAAACTTAATAGAATTTCCTTACTCCTTTCAAGCCTAAATCAGAAGTCTAAAATCAATTACTCAACTGGAATCATAAAGCTAAGCTGATTGATACTTCTATATGTCAAATTCTCTCTTTACAAATGTTTAAAATACCATATATATAAATTTCCTCAACAATTACAAAGACATCATTTCTGAACTTAACATGAAAGTATTGATATTATGATTTTCATTTATTTCATTATATTTTTTTAATTTCATGATTTCTATACTCAATTCTAAGCCTCCTCAAAGTTAAAAAGACACTTCCATTATGCAAGTAATTATGCCTTCCTAACATCAGAGTCACCATCTCAGAGGATTTCAGTTGTTTATTGACCAGAATTTGTGGCTAGGACTCGAGACTCTGATAATTTCTGCGACATGAATGGACAAATTGAGTGCTTTTTCTAATAGTCATTATACCAGTTGAAAACTCATGTGCAGAATTTCCAAATGATGTACTCTCATAGCCCAAACACACTGAATTCAGTTTACACATTACCTAACTCTTCCTTCTAATTTGAGTCTATACTCCCACATACAGGTTGCGTCACACTTGTCTGATTCTATCTTCTCATGTTTTTACCTCCTGACAGTGCTGTAACCCTTTGGATATTTAACTGACAACAAATTGAATTTTGCTATTCTCCAAGACTTCATCTGGCTGGCCACAATTCTTAGGTCATGCTAAGGACAGAACGAAAGAGAGAAAAAGAAGACAGAGACAGGGAGGGGGAGGGAGGAAGAGGGAGTGGGAGGGAGTGAGGGAGGAAGGAAGGAAGGAAGAGAGGAAGGAAGGAAATAAGTAAAGGTAATGCAAAACACCAGAAAAATCGTTTAAATGTACAAGAAATTTATAATCCCAGCATCAAGGAAACTAAAATAATCTAAGTTTTAGTCGATAGATGAATTGTAAGAAAATATCATAAAATAACACACATACAGAAAATCTATTTCACCTTGATACTAGGATCCATAGAGGATGTGATGTAATTTTAGCGCACTGATTGGCTTGGCATTTCTTGGCTGGTCATTATATGCCTCAACATTGAATAATAATTATGCAAACATATATGTGCTATCTTGGTTTTCTAATTTTAGTGTTGGTCTATGGACAAGGCGTGGAAGACAGCTGTATTTGCAGGATTGTATTCGTCAGGAAAGCTGAACCATTATGGGTATTATGGAGTAAGATGTTTGCTATAGGAATACAACCTTCCGTAATTCTGAAAGAGGCTGGGAAAGTAAGGATCAGAGAGTTGGAAGGTCAGAGGAAAGTCAAAAAACAGCCAGGCATGTCTTGCTGCCACGGTGGGAATTCAAAGGTTGGCTGATGGAGAAGTCTATGGAAAGCTGTGCATATAATACATGTGTGTAAAATATATGTGTGTAAAACACACATGTGTATGTAAATATGTGTATAAATATGTATGTATGTTTTACAAACATTTTAAAGATATTTTACGTATATTTTATATATATATATATATATATATATATATACATATACATATAATGAGTGTGTGTGTGTGTACCATGGGCATACTTATACTAAAAAAGTACTCATTGTTTTTCTGAATTCGATTTAACCGGTATCTTGCATTTTACCTGGCAACCCACACTGCTAGCCTGGGACCGCCCTTAGTCAGCAAGGCTGGTAGTTGGGAAGAAGAGCTAGATTCCGAGTGGGGGAAAGCAAGGACAAGCTGGAACCCGCAGGCCCCTCTGCGTCTGGCTCTCACTGCCTGTAACAAGAGCCTTCAGCGAGTGAAATGGCTGCTTCATTTCTCCCTTCCAAATCTCGCACAAACTTTTCTTTTGGCCAGATCTAACCTGGTACCATAGAGGTCAGGGGAATCTGGAAAACCCAGTTCAGGCTTAGCTAAGCTGACAAAAATTACAAAGGATTGAAGTCCATCTAATATGTTTAAATCATAGGAACTGTAACACTAGGTAACCCAATAGTAAATGAGGGGAATTGCTCTTCATAACTGTTCCAACTAATGAGTTGAAAAGAAATTATACAATTTAAATATCATCATTTTGCAACCTCCATGGTTTAATAGATATAAGCATTAAGCATCAGTAGCTGCTAACATTACAAAAAGAGGGATGACCAGACACTATATGCCTCCCAAAGTCTTGCCAAAGGCATCAAACCTGAGTCTGATTCAGTCTTTGGATGCACCTGCCAATTTTCCAGAAACACAGAGGACAGAGAAGCATGTTGGACTCCACCGTGCGTATGAAATCAGCAAAAACCAGACTATGGGAAACTGCAGATTTTATTCTGAATTCATTGAGAGTTAAATTGTAAAGAAAGGAAAGGGATACAGGGTGAACCTATATATTAAAACAAACTTCTAAGATACATTAAAATGTGCACACTGAAATAATAAAACTACTCTAAAAACACAAGAAAACAATTACTCTAAAAGTCAGGATAGTGGTTTCTTAGGATGGGAATGAGGGAGCTGTGACTGGGATGGGGAATGTGGAAGAGCTTCTGGGGTAGCTGGCAACGTTCTGTTTCTTGATCTTGGTAATAGTTATGAGAATGTTATCTTTGTAATAGTTCATTGAGCTATAGAGTTTGTTTTGTTTATTTTCTGCATCTTTTTATTTATGATAAAGCTGTTTTTCGAAAAGTCATTTGGAGGAAACAGACTGTTCTAGGGAAACAAAAAATATCATTAATATCTTGATAAAGAGAAGAGAAGAGATTGCATCCACAAAACAAAACAGGGTTCCATAAAAAGGGAACGATTGGAGAACAAAAAAGGAAAGCTCGTAGAAATTAAAAACTGGATAGCAGAAATGAAAAAAACAAGTGAAAATGAAAATAAAGCTGGAAAATAAAGTTGAAGAAATTAGAGCAATAGAACAGAAAGATAGCTAAGTTCTGGCCAATGAGATGTCAGTGGACTATAGCCTTTGAAAAGGAAACTGGCCGTCCTCCACTCCTCATTCTTTCTTCCCATGGCTGGAAGGAAGAAGTCGTGGTCATTATCCAGCTTGAACCATGTAGACATGGACAGCACCCTAGGGTAAGGGTCAGCAACCTTTTTCTGTCAAGGACCAGATAATAAATATTTTAGGCTTTGCAGGCAATATAGCCTCTGTCCCAACTACTTAGGTCTGCTGTTATAACTCGAAAGCAGCCTCTGACAACATGGAAACAAATGGATATGGCTGTGTTCCAACAAAACTTTATTTATGGACACTGAAATTTGAATTTCATATCATTTTCACATGTCACCAAATATTTGTCTTTTGTTTTCAATCATTTAAAAATATAAAGACCACTCTTAGCTCATGGCCGTAAAAAAAATAAGCAGTGGACCGGATTTGGCCGAGGACGATAGTTCACAGCTCCCTGCCCTAGGGAATATCAGAGCATTTTGACGGAGGAACCTGGGATTCTGGAACACCTCATGGAACAGAGCCACCTACCTGAACTGGACTGAAGACGGCTACATGAGAGAAATACTCTTAGAGTTTGTTCGGGCCAGTGTCTTTTGTATCTTTATTATATTGACTTAGTCTAAACTCTAACTAATACAGGGCACTCTGACAAATTCTCAAAGAAATTGAAGTTAAATAATTTTTAATAAGCTACTAAAGCATTTGATGGGGTGGAGGAGGTATGACCACAACCTACAACCCAGCAATTCTTTTACTTCTAGGTAAAAACCCTCGAGAATCTCTCACATACGCACATAAGGAGACTAGTATAAGAATGCTCGTTGCTGTATTTCTTACAATAACAAAATTTAGGAGCCATCCATTTAGGATAATGGATGAATAAATTGTGATTCATTCACTCATTTGAATACTACAGAGAAGTTAACATGAATGAACTAGAGCTACGTGTATCAGCATGGAAAATTTCACAAACATAACATTGAGCAAAAAAAGCAAGTTACAAAATAATAAATACATAATGATGCTGCTTATGAGGTTTTAAAAAGGGAACCAGTACTAAATATCATTTATGGATTTATGTACAATAAAAGTATACACGTATGCATGGAAATGTTAACTGTCAAGTTCAGGATAGTGGTTATCACTAGAGAGGGAAGGAGGAGGGAAATGGAACCCTGGAAGGGTATACAAGGTCCTTCAACTGTATCTTTCTTTTTCTTTTTTTTTTTTTTTTTGAGGAAGATTAGCCCTGAGCTAACTGCTGCCAATCCTCCTGCTTTTGCTGAGGAAGACTGGCCCTGACCTAACATCCATGCCCATCTTCTTCTACTTTATATGTGGGACGCCTACCACAACATGGCTTGCCAAGCGGTGCCATGTCCGCACCCGGGATCCAAACCGGTGAACCCCGGGCCGCCAAAGAGGAATGTGAGCACTTAACTGCTGCGCCACTGGGCTGTCCCCCAACTGTATCTTTAATGTGTTATACATCTTTAAAAGCTCAGAAGAAACAAAATTAAATGTTTGTTGAATGAATGTTGAATTCATGAATATACACATCAACTATCCTGATATTTGGTATATTTTCAGTTTCGTCTCGAAGTTTAGCTTCAGAAAAATTCCATGGCTAATTATTCTAGGCTGGCTAACACAAAAGCAGTAATAAATTCAGTCACTGTCTTTCTGTTTATATATCAAACAAGGTTTCTAGCCCGAAGATCCAGGAATGGCAAACAGGCATTTCTCCTACTAGTCAGGTTTCCAAACACATTTAATTAATAGGGATGCATGATTTGCATCACATAGACCTACAAAGGTTGTAACCAGATAGTGAGCACCGCCATCAGGACCGGGTACCTCACGTGGGCGAGTGGGTATGTGCTCTCTGCAGTGTACTCGGGTGGTTTGTTTATCGTAACAATAGATGATGAATCCAAAGGTGATAAGGATGTGGGAGAAATCCAAGCTAAGGAAAACAGCAGTGAGCGTAACAGAAAGGTACCTTACTCTTGAACAAAAGCTAACTGTAATCAAAAACTGGATTTGCTCAGTGATGCCTAGGTTTTATAACTAAACAATTATATTTCTTAACTCTACTTTTACTTAAAATTCCTGTATGAAACAACCCAAAAACATGCAAGAAAATGGATTGACAAACTGCAGTATATTTATAAAATGAAATACTACACGACAAAAAAAAGAATAAACCATTGATATGCACAAGAACGTGGATGCATCTCAAAGACATTCTACTGAGTGAAAGAAGCCAGACACAGAAGAGTACATACTGTTTGATTCCACTTAAGTCCTGTAACAGACGAAACTAAACTATGGCTGCCTAAATCAAAACAGCAGCTGTGGCTCAGGAAGGAGTTATCACAAAGTTGTAAGGAAACGTTATTCATCTTCATTGGGGTAGTGGTTACACAGGTGTATACATTTGTTAACAACAACAAAAACCATCTCATTGACCTATGCATTTAAACTATATATACATTTTATTGTAAATTATACTTCAATAAAGCTATTTAAAGTCCCTATAGGAAAAATGGTTTTGTATTTATGAGTCTAAAACCCTCTAGCCCAGAGATGGCAAACTGGCAGCCCACAGATATATTTTGTTTGGATTCAACTTTTTTTTTAACTGCATTAGTTGCCAACGTTTGGAAATCGACATTAAAGTTTTTTTTTTTAAATGTCTAGCTTCTCCTGAAAAATCTTGAGATCTTGCAATATTGGGCCAGCATTTTTTGCATGACAATAATTTTCTGGTGCACCTGCCCCATTATACAAAGCATGTACTCCCCGTTCTCCACAGCTCCCACCACTGGACACTGTCTTTCTTACACCAGACCGGTTTCATCCGGTTGATATTATCAGTCTAGTCCCTGTGGCTATTTGATGTAGGTACCTCTGCTTTAGCCTCACCTTACTCTCATTTCCCATTGAAAAATGAGACGTGTGTGTGTATGTGTTTGTGTGTGTGTGAGGAAGATAGGCCCTGAGCTAACATCTGTTGCCAATCTTCTTTTTGCTTGAGGAAGATTGTCCCTGAGCTAACATCTGTGGCAATCTTCTTCTATTTTATGTGGGACACCGTCACAGCATGGCTTGATGAGTGGTGCAAAGCCCATACCCGGGATCCGAACCTACGAACCCCAGGCCACCCAAGGCAGAGCGTGCAAACTTAACCAGTACACCACCCAGCCAGCCCCAAGGAGACTTTTTTCAAAACATGAGGTTCCTCAGGAATGGCACTATGGAGTTATGGCAGAACAAATTGTTACAACTCAAAGAAATAGGGAAATTGGGGAGAAGGAAATTGGAGTAGGGAAATTGGTGAGTTCTGTTGTACGCATAGTGAATTTGAGGTGTTAGCGGATGCCCCACTGAAAAGATTTGATAGCCAGCTGGAAACTCAAAATTGGGGTTCTAGAGTAGTCAAGCCTAGACATATGGACTTCATGTCCAAATTGAAGCAACATTTCTTGAGCATCTACCATGTGATAATCACCATACTAGGAACTTTCGCAGATGGCATCTGCATAGTGGAAGACACAGAAGTGAATTCAATTCCTAAGGATATATACAGAAAAGCGCAAAGGTTGAAGACAGGACCTGGTGGAAGGAATGTTCCAATTTAAAAGGTTTCAGAAAAGATGAGAATTGAGGGAACATTAGACAGGAGTGGTTAGAGACGGAAGAGCAAGAAAGGGTAGTGCAGAGTGCCAGAAGCCCAGAGAAGAGAGAATTTAAAGATATCAACAGTGTCAATTGTTACAGAAAGCAAGGAAAATGAGAACTGAGAAAATGTCGTTTGGGCAATTAAAAGGTCGCTGGTGAGAGTAGACTTGAATGGTTTCAGTAGAGTACTGAGAATAGAGGTAAGATTATAAGAGGTTAAGGAGTAAAGGGGTGGTTAATAATTAGGAGAAACAAGTGAGAGAAGGATGATGGAACATAAAGACATAAACAATCTAATATCTAAAACCCATCACCAAAGTTCCCTCCATTATAGACTAGATCATTTCCACGTCCATCTTCTTACATATGTGCTCCAAGGAGCTGGGGATAGAATGGAGGGCAAATATAGACCCTGTCCCCACCCTCTTAGAGCTCGTAGTCGAGTGAAATGGTACAAGGTAGCAGTTACTTTGAAGGTGGGATAGAACAGAAATGCAAAGCAAAAGGTTAACAAGAAAAGAAAAGAAAAAAAAATCAAAATGACAGTTATAAAATTCAAAAATAAGGATAAGAATGGAAACTTTCCCATTTATTTTTCAAAGTAATCATAATCCTTATTCCAAGCTGATAAAGATAGCATGTGTGCACACATACGCATACACACACACAAACATAAGACCAATTTCAGTTATGATTATATGTGCAAAAGTTGCATATAAAGTACCAGAAAAGTGAATCCAACAGTATATAAAAATAACAATATATCACTAAATATGGCTTGTTGCAGGAATGTAAGGAGAGTTCAACATAACGAAACCTATCTATATTACTCATCAAATCAGTAGAGCAAAGGAAGAAATATTGTTTGTAAACACAAATAGCAAAAGTACATTTGATTAAATTGAATTTTAAAAAGGAGAATGAAAAGAAATCTCTTAATAAACTTGAAATTGAAGGATGCTTCTTTACTAAGATAAAAATATGTTTGTTAATCCAAATTCCAATATTTTACTTAGGAGTAAAACACTAAAAGCATTTCCTTAAAGTCAGGAACAAAACAAGAATTCCCCTTACGATCGGCATTGTGTACCTTTTCTAAAAGTGCTATCAGTAAAACATGGAAAATGAATTAGAAACATAACTATTAGCATGCACAATTATAATTCTTACAACTTATGTGTTTGTCTTCCTAGAAATGCCAATAGAATCAAGCAACTGAAAATCTAAGAGAATAAGTGGCTATACACAAAATAAATATACAAAATCAATAGGTTTCCCATTATAAAAGCAATAACCTATGAGAAAATACAATTGGGGGAAAAGACCCCATTCATCTTACCAATATATTATATAAAATCATTAGAAATAATTTGATTCAGATGTATACAAGATCTATTCAAAGAAAACTACATACATAAACTGAATGGTAAAAAGAAAAAAACTTAAATAGACATAAAAAGTGCCTGGATAATAAGCATAAGGCTGATAATCATAAAGATATCAATTCTTCCCTAAGTTATATCTGTAAGATAATTTCAATCAAATTGACATAGGGAAAATTGGTTATTGGAAAAACAAAATAAACTGAGAACATTTCTTCAAAGTTTATACCAAAATGAATTCCAAATGTTTTCAGGAGTTAATTTCCTTAAAAAATACTAAAAAAACCTGGAAGAATATTTAAGGCAGATTATAAATATAAAGTGGAATATCAGTCTGGTCTCAGGATGATAAAGGACCTTCCCAGCATAAAAGCAATGAAAAAAATAACAAAGGAAAATATTTATAGATAGTTAAATTTATAGATAAAGCATGTAATGTCATAAAAAAGACAATAAACAAAATGCAAACAGGAAAAAATGTCAACAAATATGGTGGACAAAGTATTCATATTCAAAGGTCTCAGTGAACAAAGGACATGGAGAAGCCACAAAATAAGATATAAAATGGTCGCTAAGCATGTGAAAATAATATTGAGGCTCATCAATAATCAAAGACATATTATTCAGATTATTAACATATCTTATTTTTTTCTATCAAATTGGCAAATGTTAAAAAATAAAAATAGGAGGAAAAAGACAATATTTAGTCCTGACAAGAGTTTTATGAGATAACCTATCTCATGTTCTGCTGGTTGGTGTATAATATGGTATAACTTCAGACAAACAACTTGGCTGTATGCATCAAAAACCTTAAAAAATATTTCTGTTCTTTGACCCAGAAATTCCTTTTCCAAGAATCTATCTTAAAGAAGTGATCAGATAAATGGACAGATATTTATGTTTAAAGTAAGATGACCATATAATTTATGCTCCAAACTGGGATATTTTTGAGAGCTAAATAGGGCATTGTTAATAATTATTCCAGGACAACAAGTATTAACAAGGATGGTTCCAGGCAAACTAGGTTATATGGTCATAGTTTAAGGCCATTGATTGCTGCATTAGAATAAACTTAAAATGTACAAAGAAAGGGTAAAGTTTAAATAATAGTATATCCATATGATAAACTATTATGTAGCTAAGTAAAAATCATATTTCAAAATGTATTTATAATATTGTGTGCTTTTTAAAATTAGGATAATAAACTATATATAGCATGATCCAAAGTGGCTAAACATCTATGTAGTGAACATTCGTTGATTGCCTATCCAACATCTGATCTTCCTTGTCCCCTTCCTAAAACCATCCAGACTTCTCTCCTTGTAACAGTGTCTGTTCATGGATGGGCAGAGCCCTCAGCAGTCGTCTGGCCACAGCTATTGGTTCATATTGGTCCAATCAGAGAAGAACTTAGGACTTTTACTCAAAGGTTGCTATGAGTCACCTGAAGCTCTGTTCCTTTTCCCCTCAAGATCTGAACCACAAGGGAAGCTGGAACATTGAAAAGAGTGACCAAGAGAATTTCAGAGAAGCTTAGCTAGAGTCCTGATCACACGGTGCTGGAAGCCTTCATTACCTCTAGACTTTTCAATTAACAGGAACCAAAAAATACTTTATTTTTTAAACCATTTTCTGTTATTTGCAACCAAAAAATCCAAAATGACTCAAGATATAGATACATTATAGTAGTACCCAACCTGAACTGCATGTGAAATTTACCTAGGGAGCTTTTAAAATTACCTATGCCTTGGGGCTGGCCCAGTGGCATAGTGCTTAAGTTTGTGTGCTCTGCTTCAGCGGCCCTGGGTTTGTGAGTTTGGATCCTGGGCATGGACCTACACACCACTCATCAAGCCATACTGTGGCAGCGTCTCACATACAAAATAGAAGAAGATTGGCACAGATGTTAGCTCAGGGCCAATCTTCCTCACCAAAAAAACTCTGATTCAAATGTTCTGGGTGTGGGAACCTGGCACTGGTATTTTTTTTTACACCTTCTCCTGGCGATTTTAATATGCAGTGAAGGCTAGACCATAAATATATTTTACAGTACATATGTTAGGTACACATAAAAGCTTGGAAGAAAAATACATCAAAAAGTTAAGAATGATAATCCCTGAGTATTAAGATTGCAGAAGTTTTTTGTTTTTGTTTTAACCAATGACATAATTTGTTTAAATTTATTTTGTTACTAAGTCTAACTCATCTTTGGGTCATTATTTATCACCTGGTGAAGGAATAAAAACTACGTATATATGTATTCCTTTACTGTTTTTTTAAAAATTATTTTGTTGAGGTCATATTGGCTTATAACTGTGTCAATTTCAAGTGTACCTTATTATATATCAGTTTCTGTATAGGCTGCATTGTGCTCACCACCAATAGTCTAGTTTTTATCCGTCATCATACATATGTGCCCCTTTACCCCTTTCACCCTCCCCCCCAGCTCCTTCCCCCTTACTGGTTTTAATCACAAAGTAATAGACTCAAAGTAATAAATTCAAGAATGACAGAAATTTAAAATGCAAAAAGTGAAAATTACTTTAGAAAGCAAAAGCTCCCTCATTTCTTTTATACTTTCCTGTTTCCTACAATGAACAAGTATAACTTTTATCTTTAGAAATAAAGTATTGTTAATAAAGAAAACATTACATGGAAAATAAATGGTGCAGTCCCAAATTATTGCATTAGGAACAATACCCACTGCTCTATTCAGTTGGAAGATTAGGAAGCATGGGCTGCATTAAAGATAAGAAAATGCAACTTCAGTGGCCTGTGCTGAGTGAGGACTGGAATCTCAATTGATCAGAGTGTGAGGAAACATTTGCTTACACTAATTCTGGTTCTATGGAAGGATCATGTGTGTAAAAAGTGTGCTGCACAGGCTAGAAGCGGTCAAGAACATACAACGTATGTGCGGTACCTCTCTGCGGACAGATTTTACTCAGAGTATTTGATTTTACACAAATGTTTAATAGAACAGGCCTTTTTATTACATGCAATTGTCATAGTAAGTAACAATTTTCTTTATATCTAATTCCAAAGCAGAAATGTCCTTGATTAATGTTCATTTTATCCCCGTGTTGTTTATTTGTAAAATGTAAATTTATTTGGAAACAAATTTATAAAATTCATAAACATAAAATTATAAATCTACAGATAAATTATGTATAAGATGTATAGTTTATAAATCAATATTTATTCCTAACTTATTTTATAAATGTGATTTGTAATATTATGAACAGAATTTGTTTATAAAATATTAATTTTATAAATAGAAATATTTTTATAATATGGGTATCATATAGCTTATTTATAGAATAATTTCTGAATATAATTTCTAAAATAAATTGCTTTATAAATGTTGATAGAAGAGGGAGAAAGGAGGCATTTCGAGGCATTTCTTCCTGCATTCCTAGCTTTCCATTTTGATCTCCAGAAATCAAAGCAAAGACTCAGTTGCTGAGGAAAGAACAGCTTCCTCATTGTGTATGCTTCAGTGGAGTGCACGCCTAATAAGCTCACAACTGTTCTAAAGCCATAGGAACTAGATTCATTCTGGGGACTCACTAAATAACGTGAAAGAGGAACCGAGGCACCTGTTATTACATTTAACTGCTCCGTTCCTTCCACGCTGTCTAATAGTTGAGCCTCTTTCAGCTGCAGTAACGGAAAGCAATAACAGCACATATATAGCAGGACAATAGAACATCACTTCTCTAAGATTTTGAAGCTCATTTAAAAATATATTGTCCAAATGATCTAGCAATTGTTTTTATGGTGCGTCGGTGGAGTGAGACATGCTCTGATAGCATGTCAACAAAGCATCAGGCTCTGGGAGAGACACTTGGGAATCATTTAAACCATTCCGTTCAGTTTTGTGAACTGTTTCAATCTGTTCTGTTCAGCTGGGGGGTTTTTCTCACAAAATTTTTTTTAATTTGATTATAAACGTTTGCCATTTCTGAAGGCTCCTCCTGGTTCACAAAACCATGTCACCAGCAAAGAAGAAGGTGCTTGACTTGCTATGTGTTTACTCAACATATTTAACAATCATCAAGCTATTGAAACGGAAACTATAGAAAAGGGCATCTAGGACAAAGCCCTGCGTTATACCACTTCCGATTCTAATTTCAACTGTCAGGCATTTTTACTCACTCTGATTCTTATAGAACTGTCTTTTTTTCCCCAAGAAATTTAAGATGTACATAAAACTTCAGAGGATAATATAACAAATACACTTACTTTCATTATACAGAACTGAGAACTGTTAATATTGTCATCAATGCTTCAAGTGTTTATACACACACAGACGCACAGAATGCTTCACTGTAGTCAGCTCATACTTATACTGAAGAGCTGTTTGTCAAATTTTCAGGAATTTTGAGTATTGATTGCTAAAGCTTTGGTAGCTTGAAATTGGCCATGGTGGGAGTATTACACCATGGGAATCCGCAATGCTGTAAATAAGGGGGGTTTTTTTGTTCCTGGAGTGCCAGTTGTTAAACATTTATCAGCACACTACTGCTCATATATAAAAGAAAGAAAACCTTACAGGTAAATTTGGCTCACCTTGGACCCACACTCCCAATCCCATTATCCTTCTCCCTCAGAGGCAATCGCCATTATAAATTTCATGTGCATTATTCCAGAGCATCTTCTATACTATAAATGCATTTACATGCATCCATGAACAACAGAGTATAGTTTTGGTGTGTTTTAAAATGTACATATATGTAAACTGTACTACATCTTTCTTTTTCACCCAATATTTTATTGCAAATGGACCTAAATCATTCCTTTCATCTACTATTTAGAAGTCTACCTTATGAATATACCTTATTTTATCTATCCATGCTTCCATTAATGGACACCTGGGTTGTTTACAATTTTTCACTATTAAAGACAATGCTAAAATGAATGGTCCTTGTCCATATGTACATGAGTCTATCTAGGTATATAGCCAGAAGTATAATTGCTACATTGTATGGATGTTGTCAAGGTAACTAGATATTGTCAAATTCCTCTCTCAAGTGTATAAAACCAATTTATACTCCTACCCAACAGTGAATGAGAACTCTCTTTGCTCATCATTCTAGCCAACATTTGATACTGTCACACTTAATTTTTGTCAGTCTGATGGGTGTAAAATGACATCTCATCGTGGTTAATTTTCATTTCCTTGATCACTAGGGAGGTTGAGCATTTTTTTCTTGTATTTATTGTCCGTTTGTGTTTTCTACTCCACGAATGCCATTTCCTTTGCCCATTTTTCTATTGAGTTGCTGGCCTTTTTCTTCTTGATTTGTGAGTTCTCAATATACTTGGATACTAATACTTGTCTTTTCACTTTGTTTCTGGTAGGTTTTTTTTTCAGTGGTGTTGGATGGGGTGAGAAGAAGATGCATTGAGTCTCTGTGGGCTCTTTGAGGCTGTGATCTGTGGGTCTAGTGATCAGAAGACTTGTCTCACTTGCCCAGGATGATGACACACCCAGAAGATGTAGTTTCCAAGGCCACAGGTTCTGGCTGACAGCAGATCTAGAAACTGTAGACTTGCTCTCTGCTCTAGCCAAACTGAATTTTTCTTCAATTGCTCCATATCGTCTTCCCTTTGGCCCTTGCATATGCTGTTTCCTCTGCCTGGAATGCTCTTCAGTCCCCTATCTGTGCCCCCCAGAGCACCTTCTACTTTCCCTCTCTTAGCACTTAACACATTGCACTTCAATAACCTGATAGCTTGCTTGTCTCCTCCACTAGACAGCGAGCGCTGTGAGAGGAAAAAAAGATTTTTTGCTGCCTTTGTGGCCCCAGTACCTGGAAGAACACTTAATAGAATTATTGCTAAAAAGAAAAAAAAGTTTATTGAATGAATGAGTGAATGAGTGAGTGGGTATGGTAAGACAAGGGGCAGCTATCTGGAGGGTCAGAGAATGTTTCATTCATTCATCCAACAACAAACCTCTAGCACTTGCCAGGTACCTGCTAGTGATGTGGACCCTTCCCTCACCAAACTCACAGCCAGCTGGTGAAGACGGACTCATGCCTACCAAGCACACTACACCGACATCAGTGTCTTGATGGAGAGAAGCACAGAATGCTGAGAGCATGCAGAGGAGGGACACCTATTCCAGCCAGGGTGGAAAAGAGTTTAGGAAAATACCCCTCTCAAAAATGAAGATAAGGGGCCAGCCCCATGGCCTAGTGGTTAAGTTTGGAGCGCTCCACTTTGGCAGCCTGGGTTTGGTGCCCAGATGCGGACATATACCACTCATTAAGCAGCCATGCTGTGGCAGCAAACCACATACAAAATAGAGGAAGATTAGCATAGATGTTAGGTCAGGGCCAATCTTCCTCACCAAAAAAAAAAAAAAAAACATTTAAAACAAAAAAGATGGAAATAAGCCAAGAAAAGATGGTTATTTAATAATCGGTCCCTTAATTAAAAGTGTAATTGAAATTCTCCCTAGCAATCCCAGGGGCTGCTATTTGGCTTTCTTAGAGTATGTCAGTAAATGAGTTTGACCAGGTGTTTTCATCCTTGGTTCAGGCTAGAGCAGCACCTATCAGTGAACTCTCAGTACTAGAGCCCAGCCATGTACCTCAGCTCTGCGCCTTGGATAAGAGACAAAACCCAAGGGTCACCCACTGCCCCTTCCCTGCTCTCTCTGCTATACATTCACTCCTTCTAGCTACAAAATGCCTCCTAGCCCTACCTTTATCTTCATCCTCACCCCCAAAACTGGCCCTTCCACCAACCCTCTGCAGGCCCTTCCTGCCACCAGGCCAAAATAAACACAGTTGCTCCACTTAAATCTGCTCCCATTCAGCATTTCTTTGGTGACAAGTATGTACCAGGCAGGGCTAGGCACTGAGAACTGAAGAATGAGTAGGAGCCAGCCATTAAGGATTTGGGGGAGAAGTTTTCCAAGCAGAGAAAGGACCTACTGCCAAATTCTTGCAGTGAGATAAAGCCTGGAGTGTTCTAGAAACTGATAGAAAGCCAGGGAGACAAGAGAATAATAAGTGGGGGTAGAATGCTACAAGATGAAGCTAAAGAGATAGACAAGAGAAAGGCACTGGAAGACTTAAGCAAGGAAATGATAGGTTTTCTACTAGCTTTTTTTTTTTTTTTTTTACTTCCATGGCATGTGTCAGTTCTCACCATAAAGTTGGGGCTGAATAAAGGCTGTAGTGTCACCCATAGGGAGGATCTGTGTCCTTAGGGAGGATCTGTGCACAGTTGGGGATTTCCAGGAGAAATCCACAGATAAGAAAAGTTCTGGGGCCTTATCAAAGAGGGCTTTCAGTTCAAGTTAAGCACTATAAGAAAGCACAAGGCTAGGAGAGCTAGAACCATGCAGCTCAAGCTCTATCACCACGCCTCTCCCACCCTGGTTCGGTGGCTGTTCCTGAATCACATTGCACAGCCTTTTTAGTCTCTATCCCCAGAGTAATTAGCTTCCAGGCATTAAGGCCCAGACTGGGCTAAAATGACATAACAGATTAAAGCAAGCACAAGTTTATTTGTGACTTGCTGTCTGAGACTCTGGTACATGCACCTGCATGGGAATAGTCTTCACTCCCAAGGCAAGGGACAGCCCACACATCTCTAGTTAGGAGTCATTTCAATTGAGCATTACATCATTGACACATAAGCATAAGAATCTCCTGGGTCCCTTTGCTATTATTCAAACATCTGTTACCTCCCCACTCCCCTTGCCTCCTTCTGGGGTTCAGGAGCCCTCTTTTGCACATGGCTCCATTCCTAAAAAGTCATTCTTATTTATTTTCCTGGAACTGAAGAAGACTTGGAAGGTCTGGCCCTCTCCTTTCTGGGCTCTGCCTCTCAACTGTTAAGACCTCTGACACCCCAAAGGTGTTGGAAACAGAGGGAGCAGCTCTTCTCTCAGAGACAAGAAACGCTGTCAGAACTTTGCTTGTGCTTCTACTGTGCTCACAATGCCGGCTGTTTGCTTGAATGCAAGGTTCCTTGCTCAGAGTGTGATTTCTTGATCTCCAGTCTGTTTAGAGATACGGGAGCATATGTCTCTGGTGGCCACATTTTGCTGAAGTCTCCACTAGACCAGGGCAGGCAGTCTGCAGCGAGGTGGAGTGCCCCAGGTTGACCAGCCCAAAGAACCAACCCTCCTCTCAAAAGGAGCCAGTGCTTTGCTGTAGAAAATGTGCCAGAAGCCCCTCTGAGACCTCCTCCTCAGAATTAAAACCAGGCAAAACTAATCACTGGGACCTTATTCCTAACAGACATCTGTCACTGAAATAACACAGCGCACACTATTTACCAGTGAAATGGAATGTTCAAATCAAACAATAAAAGATGTTTATCTATATTCAATTTTAGATCTCCTAACACAGAAGGAATTATATTTTCATCAGGTGATTTTTTAAGTCAGTGCACAGCTCCCTCCAACTCTTTCTGGATCTGCTATGAAGTACTTTTCAATACTGCTTGGGGAAAACAAAGAGGGAGTCTGAAGGGCAGCCGTGGATCAAGTATGCATTTGTTCGTGATTCTACGTATCAAAAATTCTACCTCACCTCTCCCTCCAACTCCCAATCTTCTGGGAAGACAGATGGCACTAGAAGGAGAAAAACATAATTCCATCCCCGAAACATAAAGTACCCATTTGCCTTTCTCTTTCTTACTTACATAAAATAACTTGATCTAATACTAATGGCAAGGATATATTCCAAAGCCTTTTTTTTCCCATAAAGAGCTAAAAGAGCCTCCTAAACTCCCAGCATGGAATTTGAGATCACTCAAAACACATTTCATCTCAAAGCCCCTTCAACCCATGCTTTTTTCTTCACAGGCACATTTCTTCATGGTCCTCTACACCCACACATTCTCATAGTTCCCTCTAAGAAATGTGTCATGAAAGAGAAAAGTTATCAAAATTGTATTTTTTTCAGCTTTATTGCGGTATAATTGACAAAGAAAATTGTAAGATATTTAAAGTGTACAGCGTGATGATTTGATATATGTGTTCGTTGTGAAAGGATTCCTCCCATGAAGTTAATTAACACATCCATCACTATATATATATATATATATATATACAAAGTTTATATATATGTTTATATATATGTTTATATATATACATATATATGTATATATATATTTATATACATAAACATTTAAGTTCTACTCTCTTAGCAAATTTTAATTCTACAATACAGTGTTATCAACTATAGTCTCCATGTTATACATTAGGTCCTCCGAACTTCTTCATCTTACAGCTGAAAGTTTGCAACTTTTTACCAACCTCTCCCTTTTTCCCCCACTCCCCAGCCCCTGGCAACCACTTTTCTACTCTCTGTTTCTATGAGCTTTATTTATTTATTTATTTATTTATTTAGATTCTGCATGTAAGTGGTACCATGCAGTATTTGTCAGAGCTCCCTGAAGAAATGTGTCATACAAGAGAAAGGTTAACAACATTGTATTTTAAAGGAGCAGAGAGTGATGGGGTTCAGGGCAGGCCACTCCAAAATATGCCACTTTGACATATTGATTATTTTGAATTAAAGTTACTTAAGAAACAGCCAGTGCAAGAAGGACACTCTGACCCTCCTTTGTCCCCCTGAAAGCAGGAAATAAATCTCCCAGGAGGTAGAGAGAGACTTTTATCACCAGAGATAGGGAATTCAGGGCTGAGAAGGCTATATAAACAAGCCTTGTTACTTCTTTACTAATTTACTAGTCCAAGCCCAAAATTCTTTGTCTGTCAATTTTTCACAAATTTATTGTTTCTTTGTCTAAAAGGTATAAAAGTTGCCTGCTTTGGTCACTTCCTTGAGTCTCATATTTCTATGAGCTCCCGTATATACAAAATTAAATTTTATTTTTTCATGTTACTCTGTCTTACATCATTTTAATTATTAGGCCAGCCAAAGAACCTAGAAAGGATGAAGGGAAAAGTTTTCCTCCCCTATAAGAAGGAGTATTAAGTTTTAACCCTGAAGTATTTGAGTTTTTCATTTGCTTCTACGTCCCTTCCAAATACTCACTGAAAGAGGAACAACTCATTTCTTTGAATGCTCCTCCCAGGCCTGGGACACTGAAGAACTTCTTCATTTGACTAGTCACTTCTTTGTGCCAGCTAGTTCCATGTGATTGTGACGCTGGGTGTCATGACTCAGGTCTGACCTTCAGCTGGCCTTGAAGGTGAACCTTCTTTATGCACCATGGCCAAAGGCATGATAGTTTTTGATATAAACTTAACAACTAGAAGAATAGATTTTAACTAATCCAGGAAAGCAGAGTGGGCATTGCTGGCAAAGAGCCTAAATTAGGCCCTGTCTTTACATGGGGTGGATAATCCACAAGAAGAAGATGCCTGTCTGTAGAAACCTGAAACTAATAATTGCCACCATTTATTGGACACCTTCTATGTGCTAGCAACTTTGAATACATTATCTCATTGGATTTTTAGAACAAATCTATGAAGGAAATTGTGCTTTCAGTCCCTCATTTTACAGATGAGGAAACTGAGGGACCAAAACATTAAGCAATTTGCTCAGGTCACACACAGCTAGTTTAGTGAGGCAAGAACTATGTCTTCTCAATCTTTGAACATCCCTCCCAGACCTGCTGCCCAACCCTAAGAGCTCCAAAAGTCTCCAATGATCACTAGATATAGCTAACTTTGATTAAGCAGAAGATGGGAGACTGGGACCCCATCTGCTTTCCACCCTCCCCCATGGCTCCAGTGAAGCTCCTCAGAACCCTCAGCATTCCATGAAACAGTTTAAAAAACTTGCCGATTCTACTTCTCCCAGGATTGCTCCTTTCTCCCTTGATTGCACCTCTGTTGGGTCTGTTTGGCCTCTCTTCTTTTTTTTTTAAATTTATTGAGTTGAAATTCATATAATATAAAATTAACCATTTCAAAGTGAACAATTCAGTGGCATTTAGTACATTTACAATGTTGTCCAACCAACTTCTCTATGTAGCTCCAAAACATTTCCATCACTCCAAAAGGAAACCTCGTATCCATTAAGCAGTTTTCCCCATCTCCCCTCCCTCAGCCCCTGGCAACCACCAAGCAGCTTTCTGTCTCTATAGATTTATCTATTCTGGATATTTCATATAAATGGAATCAGACAATATGTGTGACTTTGTGTCAGGCTTCTTTCACTTAGCATAATGTTTTCAAGATTCACCCACATTATAGCATGTATCAGTACTTCATTCCTTTTTAAGGATTAATACTATTCCATCGTATGGATGTATCACATTTTGTTTATCCATTCATCCATTAATGGACATTTGGTCTGGCCTCTCTTCTCGAGCCTCCTCCTCTTGCAGTCATGAAAGTCTGCAGACCCTGTCAAAGCAAGTGTAGCCGAACCATGTAGTCTGTAAAGAACTAGAGTCAATTTATGGGAACTCTGGACCTAAACTTATGCCATCTTCTAACCCAGTGATTCTCAACTGGGGGCAATTTCAAACCCCCTCCCCCAGGACATTTGGCAACGTCTGGAGATATTTTGGGTTGTCACAATCAGAAATGTGCTACTAGCATCTAGTGGGTAGAGCCCACAAATGCTGTTAAACATTCTACAAGGCAAAGAACAGAACTCATAATAAAGAATCATCTGGCCCAAAATGTCAATGGTGCCAAGGTTGAGAAACCCTCTCAATTTAATCCAAGTGATCAGCTGAGTTAACAGAGGTTCCAGTGAGATTTGATAGGATGGACAACTGTTCACAGACCTGATCGTTTTGACTGTCTTGAAACTTATGAAAGTTACGTATAAGACATTCATGGATTCAGCATACATGTACTGAGTCTGGCCTGCCTCAAAGTGCTCACAACTTAAGCTTCATATAAAACTATTCATTTATGCAATATATATTATATGTAAGATGTTATAAAACTAACAAATTTACTTCCTGGGGATGTGAGGTTTTGGATGCTAGCTTTTTAAATTGTGGAAACACTGAGAAACTAGTTCCTACATCTACAGTATATTGTGTTAGTATAATTTCAACACAATGAACCATCTTATTTAATTTGGCATCCTTCAATTTACCCATCCTGACTCCTGTGGCTTAGTGCCCCAGGCCCCAGCTAATTGTGTAAGAGATTTCACAACGGACTCTGTAACCCTTAAACCTCATCTTTTCAGACTGAGTGATTCTTTCATTTCCGTTAAAAAGTTAGAAAAACCATGCTTTTTCTTGCCTTTTCTTATTCTTGCTGTGGTGGTTGTTTTGTGTGTTTTGAGTTTTTTTGGTGTTGGTTTGTTTAATGCCAAAAGAGAGAAATTCAATGGCAAGAAGAACAAGGCTTTATATGAGAAACCAAACTGTTAACACAGGACATGTCAAAACTGCCTCTCCACTCTCACCCACTGTGAAAGACAATTATATAAACGTGTCCCCAGGAAATGCAAAATGTCAACATCTACCACCCTTCTTTTGCTCAGCCCATGCCACATTGGTTTATGATTAAGAGGAAATCTTGACTGTCTAGGCTATACCCTAAGTGTTATTGTGAAGCAGGCAGTTGGTTCTGTTGAGATTTATATCATTTATTTTACTGCTGCCATGGGAGATTAAAAATTAAATCATAATTTTAAATATTTTCATAAAGGTTAGGTAGGCATGTTTGATTTCTTTATTGCTCCATTGAATGTCAGAGGCTAGAACATTCACAGAGGACTGACAGTGAGGAATGATGGTATTTATAAAATAAATGTCATTAAGTTTACCTTTGAAGAAGATGCATTCTTGACTTTACCTAGAAAATTATGCACAAATTCATTCCTTTGATAAACTAGTTTTTTCCACACTAAGATTGTTATACTCTACTTTAAAAACCATGACAACAAAATATGTCTAAAGCAATGAACGAGTCCCATTACAGGGTTTTGTTTAAGCTGGGTACAGATGTAGGCAGGACCACAAAACCTCAGAAGTCTCCTGAGTAGTTCTGGCTTACTCACATGGCTGAGGATAGAAGGGAGGCCCTCAGTGAGACTATGAAATTTTTCTTCAGGGTCCAACTCTCAGGTTTCTGTGTTCTTTGCCCCAAAGGGAAAGGTGAAAGTCAGTCAGTACAGATCTGGCCCAATAGTAGAGCCAAAACATTCAGCAAGGCTGGTCACATGAGGTGAGAATGGAAATCCTAAAGAGAGAGAATTCAGCTAGAGAGTGTAGAGCCTCAAAATAGAAGTAAATTTGGGGGACAGTATGTGTGTGCATGTCTTTACTGTAGGACTTCTCAGCACCTTTAATATCCTAATATGCACTGTGACTCTCTAAGAAAGGGGATAGTTTATTCTGCAAACATATTTGATCATTTATCAAGATATAGTAACATCTTGTGGGATGTTATGGTTTCACGGAACATGGTTTGGGAAGTGTTGCCATAGGCACATTATTTCCAGAAGTTAGCAACGCATCTGATAAAAGTTCCTATAATATCCTCGTGAATAATATAGAGTAATAAGAACTGGATGAAAACACTCTTGTGGGGTTGCCAGATAAAATAGAGGATACGAGATATTGCATGAGACATATTTACATTAAAAAATTATTCATTGTTTATCTGAGATTCAAAATTCAAATTTAACTAGGCATCTTGGGCTTTTTGTTTGTTTGTTTGTGTTAAATCTGGCAAGCCTACACTCCTGATGAGGTTCTTGGGTATCCTGACAAATACATCTTTTTGTCTTCACAAGATACATTTCATCCTTAACCAGCAACCCATTGTTCTACTACCATGAGGCACAGTCCAGAAAACTAGATCCTGCTCAACATTATGAATGTGGTCAACTGTTAATTTCCCTTAGCTTCCATTCTCTGCCAAAGTCATCCCTTTCACCCTATGAAAAAAAATTAAAATTCTACCTGTACTCCCAAGCCCTTCAAGCTTCACATCCCACTTTACAATCACTAAAGAGCCAGTTCAGTCTATTTTGATTATATCGTTTGTTCCCATATGAATCAGCAGATGTAGGTAGAGGTCATTGAGCTTGACAAATCTTGGCAGAATCTCTGTTTTGTGGCTGTACACTCAAGGAAGAAGGAACATTGTGGCAGCTCTGCATTTCCCTCTGTCCTCCTCATTCAATCACTGAACAAATAGCTCCTGGTCACCTAGAATGCACCAGGCACTGTGCTAAGCATTGGGTATATACCACAGCTGAAAAAGACAGACACGGTCCCTGCCTACAGAGAGGCTACATTCTAATGAGGAAGGAAGAGGGGCAGAATAAGTAAATAAACTAGATTATTCTGACGGTGATAAGTTGCTGTGAAAGAAATTAGAGGAATATGATACAGAGAGTGAGTGGGCTGGGGGGATGCTGGCTACATTAGATGGCGTGGTCAGGGTAGGCATCTTTGAAGAAGTAACATAAAAGCTGAGGAATGAAGAACCAGGAGCTCAACATGCCAAGAGCCAAGGGAAGAGCAACCCAGGCAGAAAGCAGGCCACAATGCTTATTTCTAGAGTTAGTAACAGGACCAATGCTGATACGGCCTAGTAAATGCATCCTGTAAGGCCCGAGATGTTAATCCTTGGCCGATGCTTGCTTTTACACATTCAACTGAAGGACAGCAACTTAAAAGGCTGAAGTGAAGAAAATAGTACCAAAAATAGGTCGTGAAGGAACAGCAAGGCAAATGGCATTTGCCTCTACTTCCATTTAATACAAGAGAGAAAACACAGAAGCAATGGCTGGAGAACAGTATTTTTATCACATGTAGCCTTTATTTTCAAGGAGTTCTGGAAGTTCTCACCTAAAACCTTCTGTGATCTTTCAGATTCTCTCTCCCTGGCTTGTTCCTTGGAGAAAATATGCAGCAGTGTTTTTTGGACTCAACACACAAACCAGATGATTTGGCTCTGAGGAGTGGAAAGAAAATGATTCTGAAATCATTTTGGGAACTTTCCCTCCCTAGACTGGGTAGCAAAAGCAGCAACAGCAGTTAGTCCTCAAGTCGCTGTTAAGCCCATCTTGGGTTTGAGTTTTTTACATTTATTTTTAAATGACTCCCAAATTACCTGCTTTCTGAGGTGACAGAATCATCAACTGTTTTCTCATAGTTTGGTGTGGTTTACTATGAAGTCGCTAAAAGTGAAGAAGGCGGCCAACTGAAAACTTGAGTGTCAAATACCACAAGTAAGAGATGCAGACTGACTAACACAGGTTGTTTTAGAGTGGTATTTACAAAATGTAACACGATGAATGTAGGCCAGATGTGGAAGAGAAGATAAACTAAGATTCAGTGTTTTAATTATGCATGAAAAATGCATAGTTACTTTAGCTCTCAGATAAGAGGAAAAGATGTTATTACTGCCAAAAGGTGCTTTTACGGAAGTTTCAAATAGAAAAGGACAGATTGGGGGCTCTTTGGGAGCCTGGTTGAATGTTTTCCAAGAACCTTTTTGGGGCCACAGCAACTCAGTGAATTCACCATTGTCTGAACTTCAGGCTTATGATCACAGGAGACTTACTTTGTCAGCATAGCTAGAGTAAACTCAATTTCCCAGAAGTCTCACCTTTATTCATTAAACGGTGTTCATTAAGAGCCTTTTATGTGCCAGACTCTGTGTTCTAGGCACTAAGATGCAATGGTGAGCAAGATAGATATTAACAAATCCCTTCAGATGAGTGTGTTCTTTCTTCAGTTAAGTTATTACACTTACAACCTAAATATCTCTGATTTCACTGATGAGTGAGGTCACATAACCCTTTAATGACCAAATCTGAGCATTCATCCCCCTTAACTGCAGAAAATCTAGTCTTTTACCAAATTCCTCTCCCCAGGAATTTTTGAGAGTCCCTAAAGAATGTTTCCACATTACTTAGATCCATCCTAGTTACCCAGCACAGTAGGTATTCAGTAAATGATTATTATATGTGAGAATGAATTTTGATAATTCCTTATATTTAAGTTTACAAAGCACTTTCGTGGTTCTTTCTTCTTAATTGATCACTTACTTTGTGCTCTGCTGAATACATGGCACTACGGGAGATAACATTCCCTGCCTTCAGGAGAGTCAAATTTCATTTGTGAAAAAGAAATATACACATAAGACACTTAGATAGCTAAAAATCCAAATGAGCGATATAGCTGGTGAGTGTTGTAGAAGAACTCAATGGGGCATTTAGTAGCTAGGTAAAGCCTCATATTTGGGAATAGGAGATCCTAACTAGTAAAAGGAAAGGATAAGAGTTTGAGTTGTGCATAGTGCTTAGAGCCCAATGGTAAGACCCAGCTGGCTGGAGCAGGAGGCACAGTAGGAAACAAATTTGGATAGGTCAGATGGAGCCAGGTTAAATTCTAGGCCTTTAGTGCCAATTTCAGGAGTTTGGGCTTCACTGGCAGACAGGGAGCAGCCATTTCTGCATGGTGTTTATGCAGAAAGAAGCATAATGATATTGTTAGCATTGTCCTATTAGGGTTGAAGGAGAGGACAGAGTCAAATGTTTCAAACTTCACTGATAAAGAGAAAAGCGATACCACTTGTGGAAATGTGAAGACTTTTATTTTCCCCCTAAATGGATGAAACTTGTATAAATCTGTGAAAAGAGTTGTTGCAACAAGATTTGAGGTTAGAAAAATGTCAGTGCTCAAGTGCCCTTCAATGGATCAAGAAGATGTGGTATATATATACACAATAGAATACTACTCAACCATAAAAAAGACAAAATTGTGCCATTTATGATAACATGGATGGACTTTGAGGGTATCATGCTAAGTGAAATAAGTCAGATAGAGAAAGCAAATATCGTATGATCTCACTCATACGTAGAAGCTAAAGAAACACACACATAGATAAGGAGAACAGATTGGTGATTACCATAGGGGAAGGGGGTGAGGGGAGAGTGAAAGGGGTAAAGGGGCACATATGTATGGTGACAGATAAAAACTAGATTATTTGGGGTGAACACGATGCAGTCTACACAGAAAGTGACATGTAATAATGTACACCTGAAATTACACAGTGTAATAAACCAATATGACCTCAATAAAATAATTCAAGTAAATAATTTTAAAAATTTTCAGAATGCCTTTCCAAAAGAAATTATTTTAGCAGGGAGAAGGAGGTAAATTGATTGAAAGTCTCTAATCTCAGGCTGCACTAGATCCCTAAATCAACTTTATCCTGATACGTCTTTTCCACTAATTCTATTCAGTTCAACAAGTATTAACTGAGCACCTTGTATATGCTTATCTCTCTGTTAGGCACTGTGGGTATAGGAAAGAAGCACAGAGCATCTAGCATGGTCCCAAACCATCAGGAAGTGACAATCTGGTAGATAATGCTATTGTTATCGAGTACCTGCTATATGCCAGATTCCTTGTTAAATGCTTTCCATGAGTCTACATGAATTTAATCCTTCCAACCACCCTGAGAGGTAGGTATTAGGATCTTCATTTTGTGGATGAAGAAACTAAGACTCAAAAACAGATTAAATTAACCAAAAAAATGGTTAAATTACTTGCCCTAGGTCACCGAGTCAGCAAGCAACCAGTGGAACCAGGATTCAAATTAAGATCTGTCTGACGTTCTTGCTTTTAACTACTAAGACATTATCCAGGGCTTACATGCAGAAAACAATTAAGGAACAATACCAGATAATACCGCTCAGCATGGTCTTGTGTGCTTTGTGTGACTGGAGGCAGTTTCATAACAGGAATGAGATGTGCTGTCGAGAATTATCTTAGGATGACCTTTTTGAGGACTAAAGGCGAGTCAAGCTGGGAAATGGAGAGGGTCACAAAATTTCAGTCCCTGCATACCCATGATTCATTTTTCCCCTCTCTGGTTATTGACCTGCTCTCATTCTCTAGTACCTTTCCGCTCTACTCTTTCACCTTGAACCCATCTTTAGACCTCCCAGATATGCGGCCTTTCAGGGGTCTAACTGGAGCCAAGGTTAGAACACATAATATCTATAGGAGTGAGGATGTAGCATGTCCCTTACCTAAATATCAGTTCTCTGAGTCAAGCTCTTGATAAGAGCTGAGGCAGACAATTCAAGGTTAGGTTCACTATCAAGTGTCTGGAGCAATTAGTAGTCTAGTTCAGTGGCCTCCAAATTTTTAACACAATCAGTTGAAAAAAGCATATACTCCAGGGGCTTGGCCCCATGGCCGAGTGGTTAAGTTCGCGCGCTCTGCTGCAGACAGCCCAGTGTTTCGTTGGTTTGAATCCTGGGCGTGGACATGGTACTGCTCATCAAACCACGCTGAGGCAGCGTCCCACATGCCACAACTAGAAGGACCCACAACGAAGAATATACAACTATGTACTGGGGGGCTTTGGGGAGAAAAAGGAAAAAAATAAAATCTTAAAAAAAAAAGCATATACTCCAAATAAATGTAATTTTTTAAATTTACAAATTATATACACATACTATAACTATACTAATATATTTCATACATTAAAGATACACAAAAATATGAATTTTAAAAGGATGAGAAAAAAAGCCAGCAGTGTTTAAAATATGACTTTATTTTTTATTAATGGTACAAAAATAATTTTGTTCTCACTTAAAAGTATTATTCAGCATAATTTATTAAATGAGAGCAATATGACCTACCATGGTTCCTTAATTTTTAAAACCTTGTGATACATCCATTTGAATGACTAGTTCTAAATTTAGATTTTTTTGATGGTAGGTTTAATGGACATCTTGGTTGAAAAAGAGAGGTCACAAAGATACATAAATCCAAACAGAAAAAGTATGTCATTGTAGGGGCTGGCCCCGTGGCCGAGTGGTTAAGTTCGCGCGCTCCGCTGCAGGCGGCCCAGTGTTTCGTTAGTTCGAATCCTGGGCGCGGACATGGCACTGCTCATCAGACCACGCTGAGGCAGCGTCCCACATGCCACAACTAGAAGAACCCACAACGAAGAATACACAACTATGTACCGGGGGGCTTTGGGGAGAAAAAGGAAAAAATAAAATCTTTAAAAAAAAAAAAAAAAAGTATGTCATTGTACTTAATACATCATTACGAATGTGTTTTTTAAAATTTCATACTCTAATTATTCAAAGATTTTTGTTGTAATTTGTCTGGTAAATTTCTATAGTATTTCCTGATGTCAATCAGTTAGGCCTGCAAACTAATCAGCAGGTGTGACATAACATTTTGAACAAATGGGTTCCAGTTTTACTAAAATTTTTCATTTGGGAAAGTTTAAAGAGGTTAGAAGCATTTTTCCAATTTTAAAAAATTATGCAGATACCAGCGGTTTTTCTTTGGTGACAAAGCAACAAAACCACATAAAAGATAGAAACATTTTCCAGTAGGCATTTTTAAAATACACTTTTTTAAGCAGTTACTTTTCACTCGTTAAAATTCACCATCAAGGGATAGGTTAAGTCTTTTTTTTTTTTTTTTTGATACGTAGTATCTTCTGAGTATCATACTATTGCCAACTACTTAGCAAGTAAAAGTCAGCATATTTGGAATATTTGTCTTTGTTTAAAAGACAAGAGTATAACATCTCTAAGTTCAACAAATTTTAAAATCTTTTCCTCAAGATAACTAGTGAACCCTCTGGATGGTACAAAAGATTTCCATGGTCATTCTCTTATAAAGTATTCAAAAGATTCTATTATTTGAGATTATATAGCCATAACTTTCTCCCTTACACAGGTAAACCAGTATGTTGCAATATATTGAAAGCAAAAGCAAGCAAGGCCACTGCTGAGAACCACTTTGAATTGTGAAACGCTTCCTCTTCCTTCAGGGTGCTGATGGACGTACGTGACCTGTCTAAACTAGAGATCCAAGCGAGCGGGCAGTGTCAATTCAAAGATTTGATGTTATTAAGGCTTAATTTCTTCCCTTTTTAGATAAAAAGTAAAGAAAAATTTTAATGTTTTCCCCACACCCAAATAGATCATCTTGCACACCCCTGAGGGTCTATATATCCACCACTTTGGAGATCACTGGCCTAGGTTAAGCCAAATGAGTAGGTAGGTGATAGGGAGAATATTTATTTAGAGAGCTGAGAAGCTCATACAGTGTCCTCAACCAGGAGAAGGCCATCCTGGGTGTGCTCAGAAGTGGGCTGAAGGAGGAGCTAGGACAAAATAGGATCAGTGGCTAAATTTAATATTATTAGGTACTAAAACAATATTTTCAATTCCATGCTGTGAGATATACTTAAGAAAGTAATAGACATTTCTGAGAAAGAAAAGTTAATAAAGAAATTTCATATAGACAACACATCTGAAATATTAGTAATTACTAACATTTCTAATGTTCTCTATAGAATCAAAGCAGTCTCCCATTCACTAACCTATTTAACCATCGCAACAAACCTATGAGATATATATAGTCTCATCCCCACTTTATAAGTGAGGAAACTGAGGCCCAAAGGGAAGACTTAACTTGCTCAAGACTACATACCTACAAAGCAGCAAAGCCAAGCTTAGGGTCCAAGTGATGCTGCTCTTCCTTCTGCTCCAAGCCTAACATGGCACACAGCGGGGTCAGTCTGGCCCAGCAGCTCAATTCCAACACAGAACTAATAAAGTCCACTTCAGGAGCTGCTCTACTCTTCCTTGGGTCCTTGTCTTCAAATCCTAAACTAAATGCCTTACCCTGGCTCCCTGACTTCCCAGACACTATTAAATCCCCTACAAATGTCCACTTTGCTGTCTGCGTTGCTCAGTCCTCCAAGAACCAGGAGCAACTCTGGAAACGCACTTAGTGCACAAACACCATGTGCAGCATCGTGTGTTTTCACCCACAACTTATGCTCGTGGTCATTCCTCCTACCAGACCACAAAGGGCTGCAAAGTGGACTATGGTCCATTCACTGGGGACATGCACTGGTTCTTCTTAGTTACCACCTGACAGCCCCTAGAACTGGGAGGCAATGCACAGAGTAGGAACTACTGTAAAATTTTATCAACTATGGCATATGTGGATAGAATAAAGGTGAAAATATTAAAATTCCTTTGGCTTTAGCACTTTGAAACTTAATGTAGCATCCTTCATAGAACTAATTTGTTCTTCAAGGCAGCTTATTAATGGAAAAGAGAAATGGAATATTCCTAAGGGAATAATTTCAGTACAGATGAAGGTCAGCTAGTCTTTCCTTTAAAAAGTGTTAATACCTCAGCATGACACAAAGTAGCATGGTGCACATTTAGCAAATTTACCCACATTCATTTTCATATATACGTGTATATATATATATATATATATATACACACACATATACATATATACGAATGTATGCATATACACACAAATATATATTTGAAAAATAAACATATAAGAAAACCAGAGTAGTCTTAACAATTAAAGAAGCTAGAGCATATCTTAGAAAGATATGGGTTAAAATAACAGTGTCAACCTGGGCAAATTAACTCTGTTTCGGTTTCCTAATCTTTAAAATAGCAAAATAATAATTTCTATCCTCACTGGATTATTGGAAGGATAAAATGAACTCATATGTGTAAAATCCTTAGCACACTGCCTGGCAATTAATAAGCACTCAATGAATGTTAGCTTTTTTTAAAAAAAATGATGATTACCAGCTATAATTATTATTATTGTAAAAGCAAGAAGCCTAAAGACGCATTTCTTCTGGAGTGAATTGAGAAAAGCCTACATTGTCACTGCAGAAAGTTATTTAGCCTAGAGAAGACTTAAAGAGTATGGTCCAATAGTCCGTGAAGGGATTTGATGAAGATAATGCTGAGAAGTTAGTCTCAGTGTAAATGAAACACTGACCAAGGAGAAATGGGCAAAATTCAAGTAGGAGAGACACGGTTGGAAATAAAGTTTCTTGACTTCTCTGGAAATGGAACAGGCTACTGAGAAAGCTGATCCCTAGATAACCACCCAAAGGTTACAAATACCCATTCGTTTGGCAGAAAGCATGTCTCAGGTCTGAAAAATTCTATTTATAGATCTCCAAGACATCATATGCCCACCAGCTGTAATGAGAAATTTCCATTATCAATCAATCAACAGGGAAACCATACCGAAACCCTGACTTCTGCCTTTGACAAAGCCAATTCACACAACTGCAACGGTAGCTCTCTGCCCCAGCACCATAAAGATCTTGATCCCAGCACCACTATCACTTTCACCTTTAAATGTCATCATCTGAAGAAATTAATGGGCACATTAAATTTTCCACCTGCAAATGAGCAAATCCAACTTTTTCAGATGACTCAAGCTGAAAAGTAATCTGAATTTTCCATCCAACACTGAACTCAAAAAAGCCAACACCACACCCACATGGGGTTTTGTTGATTTTGTTTACAACAAACCAAGCTGAAAAGTACATTTCTTTCTGAATACAAAAGGCTTAGCTGTAGAATTAGCAAAGTAATATAAAGTTGTGACATGATAAATTAACTATTTTATGGCAAAGAGGTGTCAATGAACATGATATTAGTTGTGGCCCTGGATTTTAAGTTCTTAAAGCTCCTTCTTTGTAAGTCCAATGCTCCTTCTATATTCTGAGGGTTAGATGAGTCTCTGGACTGGTCTTACTAGTACATTTCAAATAGTCAAGTCCAACATTTATTGAGATCCTGCCCATCTTCATAGCTTCTTACAGTACATTTTCCTTCAATTTCAAAAGCAAAAGGAACTTTACGTGTTTTCCCAGCTTAGAGAGGTTGGACTGATTGCTAAAAATAGCTTGGAAAGAGGACCCAAGAGACTATTTTGTTTTGAGAAGTAAGGTCAGTTTTCAGGATGCAAAGCAAGACCATACCTAGGGTGCATGATATAGAGGACAAGGTCAGAAAGCTTTGCTTTCCATATCACTTCATTTGCTTAGAAAGGGTGGGGCTTCTGGAACTCATCACACACACAGTCCTGCTTCTAACCTAAATATCTAGGTTATTTCTAGAGAAGCGACAACTTCTGTAACAGCTAATCTCTCCATTTACGTCATGGGCTTCACACTCTAGACTTTGCCCCCACTTTCTGTGGGGGCTGGCTGGAGGGTGTTTAAGAAAGCTCTTTGAGATGTTCAGGCCAAGGATGCCCGAGAGGGCCATTTTCTTGATCAATTCTTAGCAAATTTCTGCGGTCAACCTGTAAACTGACTGATGCTCGAGAAGCCTGACACCTTGGAGAGCAAACCGTTGCAGACACCAAGCATACAGCCAATGACCTGAGATATGTACATGTGCACTAAATACTATCATTCTAATCTGCATGGGGCCAGCTTTTTGCAAAAACACTGACTCCCAGCATGCACATGCATGCACACACACACAGTCCATGTGTCCTACTCTTCCCTCCAGTTCTGCTAAGCTAATTAGATAAACTGCTCCACAGCAAGTCTCTGATAACTGTTTCCAGCTTAATGTGTTGGTGTCCCTCCCTATATTTTTAAGAGAGGCTGCAGAACGCACAATATTTTGTTTCTTTCTCTAATGGAAAGTTCAGGCCTTGGGGCCTGCCTGTAGGGAAAGAATTTGGCAAAGGAAGATTCTTTCTCCACACCCTACAAATCACGAGGCTTGGGTGACTGCCTACTCCCTCGACATAAAGCTGGCTCCAAGTCTAAACACACACATATGGTGTCCAGCTGCCTCTCACTTCAGAGTCAGAGACTTGGCCTTCCTCTTGCCTTCCCCAACCTACATTCCATCACCTCCTCATAGAGCACTGATGGGAGCCATATGTTCAGAATTTACATGCACTGCATTCATAACGGAAAATTGTAGTCAGACTTCTGCAATAGATATCTGGATGTCAGCTTTGTTAAATTTCTCTGGACACTGAGCAAAGCCATTTGGCAGTCATATGTGCCTCTATGTCTTATAAAAGTAAAATAATTTTTTGTACTAAGGTAGACTTCCTTGACTGTAGATTCTGAAGACTTTTGTAAATATTCTCATAAGCATGTGATTCTCTTTCATCTGTTTAGATTAATGTATCACTTTCAGAGGTGAAACTTAACTGTTTACATTTCTAAATACATTCCAATCTGTCTTCACACAGAAAGATACACACACATGCAAGTATTGTGTCATTCAGTTGCAGAAGCCTATAGTCTAGCCTAGATAGATGCTTCCCCAACCTCCAATTTGTGCCAGTTTAGCACTTTCTTGTACAGTGTCTTATATGGTCCTCTAATTGCTTCCAATGTATTAAGCCAATCTTGCCAACAACATGGTAACATCCTTGAAGCCCTGGTCTACATGTGATACTCCTTACATAGCCTGCAGAACCTACCACAGTGGTGAGCAGATGGTAGGAACTCTGAAGTGAATGGCTGAATCAAATTAGTCTTCCTAGTCTATTCTCTTAAAGTACTGGGGAGGACATTTTAAAATAAAATCAAGGCATATGGGTGGGAGGAGAGTGTGACTATAAACGGAGAGCACGAGAGAGTTTTCTGGGAGATGGTTACAAGAATCCATACATGTGCTAAAATTCATAGAACTGTGCGCACTTCCTGAAAAGTCAATTTGACTGTATGATAATTTTAACAATTTTAAATCAAAGCAAATAACTGAATACGTTTTACTTTAAGTACTATTCTCTCACTAATCTTAAAACTTACTCTAATCCTTGTTTCCTATCCAGAATTAAGTAAAATGTTTCTTTCAAATCACCCTGAATCTCTCAGAGCCAAGTTCCCCCAAACACCTTTTATAAATCAGGGACAACCATCACGTAGGTTTCAGATAGCTCTGCTCTTTAATAAAGGCTATCTTCTGAATCATGCCAGAAGTTACAATACCCAAGGTGATCAAAGGAAACTGAAGTTCTAAGAAGTCTCTTAAAATGACAGAGCTTGGACTAGAAGTTATTCCAAATCCAGTGCTTTTTCACTGTACCACAGAGCTCAAAGAACACAGGATTCTTCTATTTATAGTTTATATGCTTCCTCATACCACAAAGGATTTGAGGCAACTTATAATAATACATACAACACATTACATATAAAAATGATATTAACTAAAAATCAAAACCAGGAGAAAAACAAGCAACAAAGCCAGAGGGAAGAGTAGGACACAGATATTTAAGCCATAGAGTCCTACATGGTTAGTGAAGTTGGAGGTACAAATTTGGCTCTGAACATCCTGGCAGCCAAAGCAAAATGATCATGTTTCCACATGATCATTTACCAGATCTGTATTGTCCGTAAGGAATAAAAGCATGACAGTTCCTCAGCATAAACAGATTTTTCTGGCACTTGGTTCTAAAATTTCTCACATGGGGATGTCATATAAAGGACACTGAAAAATAAAGTGGATGAATTCTTCAACAGAGTTCCTTATAATACATCTTTTTACTATATTTAGCTAGTTCTGCAGGATTCTAAAAACCAGCCTGTAAAAAATGTTCCTGGGTCAAACAAGTTGTGACTTTGGGAAATTAACTGCCCCTCCTCTGAGCCTCACTTTCCCCAGCTGTGAAAATTAGGGGTTGGACTAGTCTGAGCTCCTAATTCCCCAATCGCTATGACATTCCTTGACTCTGAGTTACTAAATTAAATGTTGTTTTCCCACCAACTGTTTTCCTTCCCATCTGTTTTTGCTGTATGCGTGTATGTATGTATGCTTGATGTATCTTCAAGGGTCTATGGCATTCAGTTTCTCTTCCACATCCTCAAACAGAGCCAACCTCAAATGTACACATAACAGCTTCCAATTGGATATAATTATTTAATGATAAGAGGCCACCTCACAGCCCCCACAGAACCCCCCTAAAAAACAAAAACAATAAAACCTTCTCCATAGACCCTGATGCCTGAAGTTGTGCTGTTCCTTGGCCAAAGGGTAGGAAAAAGGAGGAAAAGCATTATTGACCACCCACTATGTGCTAGATACTTTTACATGAACGTTATTTCATTTATTCCTTACAACAATCCTATGAGTTAGGCATTATTATCTCCCATTAAGAAACAAGCTTGTGGTGGGTTTGTATCCCATCACCCTAGCTAAGCTAGAACTAGGGTCTCTAGAATCCCCTTCCCTATTCCAAATAGCTCAGATCAGCATGGGCTGTGAAAGATATTTGCATGAAATTTGAAGGTGGAAGTCAAGTAGCAACCATCATTTTCTTAGGTCCAGATGGTAGACGCAGGGCGCCAGGTGCTATTGCAACTTAGGCATGCTGTCTCTTCTCTCCTGGCTCTTGTTTGGGGCATGGGGCAGTGTCTGAGCCCCCAGCAACTACTAAGCCTCCTCCTTCAGCTTCTCTGAATTTGGAAGCAACAGACATAGGCCACAACTCCTCCATTTCCCATGGGATCTCCTCCTTCAGTTTCTCCAACTCAGGAGCCAGGTGTGTGTTTAGCTCCGTAATGAAGCATACCACCTTCTCCTGCAGGACACCCCCATCTTTGAAGTTGGAGGCCTAGAGGCTGTGAGAGACTGATGCAGATTCCAGTTTGTTCTCGTGGGTTCTAGCTGGTCCTAATAAGTTCTAGTTTGACCTTGCTCCCTCTTACTTCACCTTCATCTTCCTTGACTATCTGTCCTGCTGACTTCAGGCCCAGCGCCAGATGCCGAAGCAGCAGCCTGACGTGAACTGTTTAAACAGCTCCCACAATTGCATAAGGTCAGATCCCCATAATAAATCCTTTGTTATATATCACACCTAATAGTTCTGCTTCTCTAATTCGACACTCACTGATACAAGGCTCAATGAAGTAAAATTATTTGCCCAAGGTCACAAAGCTGGGAGCAGAATTATAAATTAAAATAGGGTGGGGTTGGCCCTGTGGCCAAGTGGTTGAGTTCATGCACTCTGCTCCATTGGCCCAGGGTTTCGCCAATTTGGATACTGGGTGCAGATCCAGCACTGCTCGTCAGGTCACGCTGAGGTAGCATCCCACAAAGCACAACCAGAAGGACCTACAACTAGAATATACAATTATGTGCTGAGGGGCTTTGAGGAGAAGAAGGAGGAAAAAAAAAAAGATTGGCAACAGATGTTAGCTCAGGTGCCAATCTTTAAAAAATAATAATAATAATAAAATAAAATAGGTTCATCTGACTCCAAATTCCATGCTTAACTGCCTGGGTAAGGAATTTCCTGTTACCTAAGCTGTGTTGAGAACTAGCATTGATTTTCCCATGGAAATAGTAAGCAATTATACTCAGCACTCCAACCCTCTCCATCCTGCTTTACTTTCTGTCAAAAAATTTATCACTATTTAACATATTATACATTGAACTACTATATTTTGTTCATTGTCTGCTCAGTCCAATAAAATATAAGCTCCATGAGGGCAGAAATGTGTATTTGTTTTGTTCATTGATATAGCTCCAGTGCCTAAAAAAATATTTTGCACATAGCAGATGCTAAATATTTGTGGTTGAATGACTGATGGAACTATGTCATACCAGCCAACAGGGACAGCACTTTGGGGTAATGAGAGACACTAAAAGAATCCAAATTTAGTCAAGAAAAAATTATTATAAATGTTCTGATTATCAAGCTCTCCTAAAACAAAAGCTAATGGTGAGAACAAAGTGTTTCAATAGTGTCAAGAACTCATATCAACGTAATGAAAAACCACCACTAATAACAATACAAAAACCTAAACAAATGTATTGTCTGTGGTAGCCTATCGTCTCTGACACTAGTTCATGTGTACAGTATAGCCACATTTTGAAACATCCCTACTTGAAAGTCAGTAATTGTTGATGGCTAGCCTGTCTTTCAGACAACTAGAGGACAGGGGAAGAAGCTCAGACACAAAGGATCACAGACTGTCACTGCTAGAAGTACTTTAAAGGCAATCTTCATGTTACAGGTAAGGAAACGGAAGCCCAGAGAGAAGTGTTGCCTAAGGTCACACAGCTAGACCTAGGTCTGGGTCCCCAGCTGCCTAGAATCAAATATCTACTCTACTATGACCTCTGTAAGTAGTAAAAGGAGAGTAATTGTATCTACCTCAGAGTTGACATGAAAATTCAAAGAATACGTGGAAAACGAAAAACACTTAGCACGGTGCCTGGCACATAGTAAACATATTAATTACCTCTCCCTACCAGACATGCACACACACACCATAGCCCGTCAATACAAATCTTTCCCCTTCTCTTCTCCTTTGTCTATATATGCATACAACGCACACCATCTAAATGAGCTTTTCTACTTATAACTATCTTTTGTGATGACAATTCTGGAACCATTTTATGAATGTAAGGAACTCCAATAAAAATGCAAACTTCAGAAACAGGGGCAGTTATTTGCTGAATAAACAGATCCATAGCTGGGTTCCTTTAGCTAGCATATTCCACTGGCACATTTAAAATTGGAATTGTTTACCAAAAGTGCATTTACTGACTACCATTTCAGGATGAGGAGCAGTGGCCAAGTTCCAGGCACACCTGCATTCATTTCAAGCCATCTGGAAAATTCCAGACATCCTCATTTCCCCCAGTGTAAGTTTGATAGTCCCCATGCTGTTGTCTGTCCTCCAAAAGTTGATGAAAAGGAAAAGAAGTAACTTCTCAGGGAGGTCTACTCCAAGAAGGCTTTACTAGAATCTCTACCAAACTTGGCATTTTGCTAGGAGATTCTGGAAAGCACAAATAAATTGAGAAATGGTGGAATGCCTGGCAGTACAATTCAGGGGGAGTAATGCACCGCCAGCTGTTTCCTCAAATCTCATTCTGTAGATAACCACATCTGCTACTACTTCTTAAAGCTAATTCTGTTGGGGTTAACTTGAAGATGTTACTAGAAAGCCAAATATGCTCTCCATAGTCAGTGAAAAGTCTGTCCAGAAAACTATGGAAAGAGCAGATACCTGTATTATTCTTCAAGGGCAAAACGGAATTCACGTTCTGATTTGCAGTCATCAATCATTAATAGTCTGTCCTAAAAGACTGTCCTTCTCCACTTCTATCAAACATAAGTGCATCTCATCTTGTGTACACTGCTAGGGCCTTGTGACAGACGAGAGGAACTAAAATTCTGAGCAGGCACTGCTGTATTCCAGTGGTAGGGCAGAAGGAAAAAAGAAAATGAGGCTCAAGGCCAATTCCTGATCCATTCCAGGACCACAAAAGCACTAAAGCCATCACTAGATCCTTCCAGATACCCGCAACAGAGACCACTGCTGCTGTTTCCTGCAGTCTGTCTTTGGACCTGAGACTTGCTATGTGGCAAGCTTCTAAGAGAACCAAAGGCAGGTAAGGAAGGCGGCCAGCCACATTCTACCTATGGGCCAGCCTCCAACCATTAAGAACATCGGTGTTCAAAAATTTCTTTTAGAAGCATCTTTCACGTAACCAAAAAAATACCATAAGATAGATGCTTTTAGTCATAAAGTAATGCTTAAGAAATATGGAGTTTCAAAGAGCTGAGTTGGAATCCAAGCTCCACCACCTACTAGCTGGGCACCCCTAAACAAATAACATTTCCGCTACATTTCAGTTTTCTTGTCTATAGCATGGAGATAATTATACCACTACTTCATGGGATCCTCGTGAGTATTAAACAACATAATATATGGATTACAATGTCTGCCATTTACCTTATGATACTTCAGCATAGACAGCGTGACATTGACGCTATGTAACTGGGTTTCGGTTTTGGTTTTACCCCCAGGTCCAGTCAGTTGCCCTCATACGGATTCCCAGATGGGGACATAGAGCCAGAGTTATATTAGAAAGAGCCAGAATCCAGAGGTGATGACAACACATGCTTCTGTTACCTGTATCTCAGATACAGATCTACCCATACTTTGCTAATTAGCATAACAAATGTAAAAAATTGGTTTTCACTGATGAAAAATAGTGGCATGTTAACTTGCATGATAAATATTAAAAATTGGCTCTAACTGGTTAAAAATACATATTTTAGAGACACTCCTACCCTTGCATGAACTGGGTATTAGAATCTAGGGAATTCTATATCCTGTCTGTTCCCTTAGAGAAAGACCTGAAAATTAAACCTAAAGAGTTCAGTTCCAGGCATTGATTTAGCTGTTTTTCTTGGTTTTCTAATATCTACTGTAAGGCACAAAAGTCCTGCTTCTGGGAGTGATGTCACTGAATATAGAGGAATAGGTAACTACAGGGCTCCTCCCTAAAAGCAACTAATGACCTAACAAAAAGTGTCAGAATCAACTTTTGAAAAACTCTTGAATACAAAATCAAAAACTGACAATTACCATGGGAAGGCTTGAAGAAAAAAGAGGCTGCTTTTGGTAACAAAGCACAGTGTTATCTTAAATTACCCACCCTCTGTTGCTCACACATTGGTTTGCAAACCACAGCCTGCGCCTCTGATGCAGATTGCTAATGCCAGAGGGAGCAATATGGACCTGATTCTCAAAAACTTGGGTCTTGACCTGTCTGACATTTCCCTCAAGGACCAGAGCAAAGGCTACCCTTTGTCTTGCCCAGATCAGAGTTCCCAGTGCTAGGGCAGTTTCCTGGGCAAAGGCATTAGAAAAGGTACAGGTGCTGGCTGTAGCAATCTGGGGAAGAAACAATACTTGGGATAAGAAATAGACCAAGAAGCCTGGGAAGGTTGGAAAAGGAGCTACATGTGGGAATAAGGGCTTTTAAAAGCTCCTGTATACACCAGAGAATCAAGGAATGTACACACATGCCCCATGTGGGATTCATATTCAGAAAAGGCCTGAAAAGACTCTAAGCTTTAACCTCTGGCTAGTCCTCAGGTTCTACATAAGTGGGAAGTAAAGACCAAGAGTTGTAAATGTCCTGGTTAAGCATTGAGGAGTGCCCCTGACATAGAACCAATCTGCAAAGACTAGGAGAGTAGTCCTTTTTCCTTCTTCTTTATTTTCTCTTCTTTTTATCTTTGGTTGGCTGTAGGCATTTAAGGTAACTCTGTCAAAACACCAGCTAACCACTAAGCTAACAGAACAGAAACTTCAGGGGCCACATATGACAAAGAATACAGACTTTACAAAAATTGTTTAGAGAAGTCCACAACAGGCAAACGCAACAAATTCTGGGTAGGGTAGAAAATCTGATTTCCAGAATTGTCACACTGTAATATTCAAAATGCCCAGTTTTCAACGACAACAAAAAATTACAAGGAATGCAAAGATACCAGAAATTATTGCCCATCCACAGGGAAAAAATTAATAGAAACCGTTCCTTAGGAAACCCAGACATTGGACTTACTAGACCAAGACTTTAAGTGAACTGTCAAATATACTCAAAGACCTGAATAAAACCATAGACAAAGAACTAAAGGAAATGAGTAGAACAATGTCTCAACAAATAGAGAATATCGATGAAGAGGCAGAAATTATTAAAAAAAGACAAACTAAAATGAAAAATTCACTAGAGCGAGTTTACTAGCTGATTGAGGAAGCAAAAGAAAGACTCAGCAGAAGAAAGAATCAGCAAATTTAAAGGCAGGTCAATTGAGCTTATTCAGTCAGAGGAAAAGAATAAAGAAAAATGAACAGAGCCTATGAGACCTGTGAGACACCATCCAATGTGTACCAACGTGTGCAGAAACAGATTCTCAGAAGGAGAGGAGAGACAGAAAGGAGTGCAAAAAATATTGGAAGAATTAATGGCCCAAAACTTCCCAAATTGGATGAAAAACATGAATCTGCGCATCCAAAAAGCACAAAAAACCCAGTCATGATAAATTCAAGGATCTCCACATAAAGACACATAATAGTCAAATTGTCAAAGACAGACAGAGAATCTTGAGAGAAGCCCATCACATATGAGGGACCCTCAATAGGATTACATGCCAATGTCTCTTCAGAAACCAAAGAAGAAGTAGGACAACATATTTAAAGTTTTAAAAGAAAAATAATGTAAACCAACAATTCTACATCCAGCAAAACTATCCTTCAAAATGAAGGAAAATCTAAGGCATTCCCTAATAAACAAAAACTGAAGGAATTTATCACTAGTAGACCTGCCAACAAGAAATGTCAAAGGGAATCCTACAGGATAAAATGAAAGCACACTAGACAATAACCCAAAGACATATGAAGAACAATTGTAAAGGTAGCTACATAGGTGAGTATAAAATCCAGTGATATTACATATATCACTTATAAATCTTTTTTTTCTTTTCACCACTTTTTTGTCCCCATGTGATTTAAAAGGCAAATGTGTAAAATAATAATTACAAAGTTATATTAATGGGCACATAATATATAAACATGTAATTTGCAAAAATAACAACACAAAGCAGGGGCACAGACCTGTAAGAGAGCAGTTTTTATATATTATTGAAACTAATTTAGTATTATTTCAAACTTGATTGGTATAAAGTTAAGATGTTAATTGTAATCTCCAGGGTACCCACTAAGGAAAAACTAAAAATATACAGGAAAAAAAACAGGGCAATCAAAATCATACACTAGAAAAAAATCATAAAGGAGGCAGTAATAGAGGAATTGAGGAACAAAAATTGTCTAACTCAACAACCAAAGGAGGGAAAAAAAAGAAAAAAATAGGCAAAGGACTTGAATAGACATTTCCCCAAAGAAGATATATAAATGGCCAGCAAGCACATGAGAAGATGTGCAACATCATCAATCATATAGGGAAATGCAAATCAAAACCACAATGAGATACCACTTCATACCCACTAGGATGGCTATAATCAAAAAAAATGGAAAGTAACAAGTGTTGGTGAGGATGTGGAGAAATGGGGACCCCTATACATTGCTGGTGGGAATGTAAAATGTTGTGGTCCAGTGGAAAGCAGTTTGGCAGTTCCTCTAACAGTTAAACATAGAATTACCATATGATCCAGCAATTCCACTCCTAGGACTATGCCCCAAAGAATTGAAAACAGGTATTCAATCCAGTACCTGCACATGAATGTTAATAGCAGCACTATTCACAATATCCAAAATGTAGAAGCAACCCAAATGGCCATCAATGGATAAAAAATGTGGTATATCTATATAGTAGAATATTACTCAGCCATAAAAAGGAATGATATATGGATACATGCTACAACGTGGATGAGCCTTTATGCTAAGGAAAAGAAGCCAGACATAAAAGTTCACATATTGTGTCATTCTATTTATATGAAACTTCCAGAATAGATATATCCATCAAGACAGCAAGTAGATTACTGGTTGCCAGGGGCTGGGAATGCGGGAGGGAGAAGGTGAGTAGGGAATGACTGCTTAATAGGTATAGGATTTTCTTTGACTGTGATGAAAGGTTCTGGAATTAGAGTGGTGATGCTTACACAATATTGTGAATGCACTAAACGCCACCAAATTATACACTTTAAAATGATTAACAGGGGCCAGCCCTGTGGCTGAGCAGTTAAGTTTGCGCACTCCACTTCGGTGGCCCAGGGTTTCGCCGGTTCAGATCCTGGGCGCAGATCCAGCACCACTCCTCAAGCCATGCTGAGGCGGCATCCCACACAGCAGAACTGGAAGAACCTACAACTAGAATATACAGCTATGTCATGGGGGGCTTTGGGGAGAAGAAGAAAAAAAAGATTGGAGACAGATGTTAGCTCAGGGACAATCGTTAAAAAAAAAAAGATTACTGGTTAATTTCATGTTGTGTGAATTTTACCTCAATAAAAGATAAAAGAAATGACTTTTAAAAATCCTGCTTCTGAGTTGTGGTTGTGCCTTCCTCCTATGACCCTTCTAGGCATGATGTGGTCAAAGCCTTTTATTTTTACTTTTTTATTTTTTGCAGAGAAGGATTCACTTGAGCTAATATCTGTTGCCAATCTTCGTGGGTATTTTTTCCTCCCCAAAGCCTCAGGGCATAGTTATATATTATAGTTGTAAGTCCTTCTAGTTCTTCTATGTGAGCCACCACCACAACATGGCTACTGACAAACGAATGGTGTGGTTCTAGGACCAGGAAATGAACCCAGGCCCCCAACGTAGTAAGAGTGCCAAACTTTAACCACTAGGCCATCAGGACTGGCTCTCAGAGCCCTTTAAATGACAGATTGCTGGGACATTATCCAGCTTGCAGAACGGGTTGCATAAACTGTTTTGTCATTGTTATTAATGAATGACTGTTTAATAAACGTTAATGTGTATGACAAAATTTAGTCCAAGACTTGCTTTCATTATAACCTCATGGGGAGATTGTGAAAAAGTAAATAACCCTCACCCATCTCAAACTCAAATTTCTTTGATAGCTACCATTATCTTCAAATAAATATACATAGATAAAATCAAATTGACTAAGGCCAGTTTACAATGTGCAGTAAATGTTCAAAGAATGTTAATTGTTATTATCTTCCAAAATGAATTTAATTATGACTTATAAAGATCTGCAAGGACAGTGAAAAAGGAGGAGAGTGATTTACTTATAGAGCAAATAAGAGAATTTCTAAATAAACCATGTATGTATAACCAGACAAAGTAAAATCATATGATGTGCAGGTTTCAGAAGCCCACCACCACAACCACCACACAACCAGAACTACAAACACTCCAAGGGTTGGGGAGCCAGCAAATACCTTTAGACAATAAAATAAATCTTATGTTTGGAGGCCGACCCCGTGGCCGAGTGGTTAAGTTCGCGTGCTCCACTTTCAGCGGCCCAGGGTTTCACTGGATCTTGCCCCAAGGGTGGTTCAGATCCTGGGCATGGACATGGCACTGCACGTCAGGCCACGTTGAGGCAGCGTCCCACATGCCACAACTAGGAGGACCCACAACTAAAGATATACAACTATATACTGAGGGGATTGGAGGAGAAAAAAAAAAAAGATTGGCAACAGTTGTTAGCTCAGGTGCCAATCTTTAAAAAAAAAAGGAGGATTGGCAGCAGATGTTAGCTCAGGGCTAATCTTCCTCCAAAAAAAAAAAGTAATAGAATTTTAAAAAAATCTTATGCTTAATCACAAAAGGAAATTTACCAACTCCCAGTAGTTAAAGAACATTCCCTTGAAGCCAGATTGTTTTCAAAATCCATTTAAAATAATACATCCTTACATTTTTTAAGATTTTTCACTTTCCTAAGCACGCTCACACAGCTAATCATCTTATTCTCTCCACATCAATGTGAGATATGTAGAGCAGGCATTATTCCTATTTTACACATGAAGAAACTGAAACACAAAGAAAGGGAGTAACTTGCCTAAAGGTACACACAGACTGGGTCTTCTAATTCTCGGCCCAGGGCTTTTTCAACTCAACTTCCACTTATGTAGATTCAGGTTCAAATGCATTCCAGGCAAGGAGAATATCACAATTGAGATAAAGGTCCAAACAATTAAACAAAAGAAACCAAAACCATGTGAAGCCACAGAGCAAAACACACGATACGTTTTTCTCCAACAAAGAATCACACTTTTCTTTATCCTCATTTGTAATATCACCTTGCAACAACTTTGGTAACACTCAGAGGCAACAGCCAAATAGATTCAAATGAGAAAATCATACCACCACCACTACACAATCACCCTACCCTACCGGAAGCCAGAGCCATTGGCATCTGCGGATGTGACATGACGAATAGGCCACTGAATGCAAGCTCAGAGGCACAGCAAGTCAGGCCTCCATCTTGCCCCAAGGGTGGAAGCATTAGAAACTGGAATGGAGATTCTTCCATCCAAATAAGATTACCTGAAACTCAGCACCAGGAACCAAGAAGGAAGCTGCTGACCGGAAGGGAGAAAGCAAAAACAAAGTAACTCTGCACGGACGTGCCAGTCCCTTAAGCTGCAAGCAGTTCTTTTCTCCCAGCTCCTACAGTACTTTTAGTTTGTGCTACTTAACACTTACAAAATTGGCAAGCATCTGTGGAATACCTTCTATATTGGCTCAGTATACAAGAAGAGAATTCTGAAGAGCACAGGAGAGAAATGGCAAGTACAGTGCCTGCCCTTTATTATGAAGAGCTTTATTATGAAGTTGGGGAGAAAAGATACTTATATCCATGAACAATGAGGCCAGGGTACAGGGCATTAGATAATAAAAGACTGTTATGTAGGAAAAAGCCGACAAAATAAGAGGTCAGAAAAGAGGCAGGGAGAAAAGAAATTCGTTTAAACCTAATAATAACCCTATGAGGTAGAAACTAGTATTATTCCCACTTTACAGATGAGGGAACTGAAACTCTGAAAGGTGCAAATTACCAAAGAAACATAGGTAGTAAGTGGCAGATTCAGGAGTTCAACCAAGATCTCTCTGAGTCCAAGAGGATGGGAGTAAATGGAGAATGTTTCCTGGAGAAACTAAGGCTTGAACCAGGCCTTAAAAGACGGAAATTTGAAAGGCCTTGAAAACAGGTAGGAATTTGGTAACTATCAAAAGGCATTGTGCAGAGTCATATATCAAATGTGGTGTCAGGCATATGAATCTACGGCAATATGCAGAATGACCTGAAAGAGTGAAAGACTAGAATCAGGAAATCAGCTAGGTAGCTGTCACAGAATGCAAGCAAGCAATGCTCTAGGGCAGCCTGAACCAGCATAGAAGGGGATATAGTGAAGCAGAATTAACATATCGCAGGGAGAAAAAAAGCAGGGTGAGATGACTTTAAAAATAGGGGTAAAGGAGATGGGTAAGCAAAGATTGCAAGAATTTGATCCTGACATACCCTGAGAATGCTGGTACCACATGATGGAAATAATGTCATCAGGAAGGGAAGCAAGCTGGAACAATGGGTTTGGAACAAACTGAGCCTGAGGTGCGGACAAAAAATTCAGGTAGAAATACCAGGAGACAGTTGAAGAAATAGGTCAGGAGCTCAGATGAGGTCAAAGCCAGAGGCAGGCATCAGCCTCCACGTGGAAGTGCTAGTTGAAATCATGAAAGTATGTTGATTAGTTACTGTGGCAGACATTGTGACTTGCCTACCAAAAAGCTATTCCTCATTTCTTCTTTGCTTACAGAATCCCAATTTCATCCTATAGCAGATACGTGTGTTCTTAAGGGAGGCTGGGAGCTTTCCCGCTCCTGAGGGAAAATCAGAGAGAGTGGTCTATGCCAGTGGTTCTCAACCTTGGTTGCACAGGAAAATCACCTGGGAAACTTTAAAATGTTGATACCTGGGTCCCACAGAGATTCTGGTTTAATTGCTCTAGGATATGCCTGGGCATGGGCTTTTTAAAAGCCCTCCAGGTGATTCTCTTGTGCAGCCAAAGTAGAGATCCACTGGTCTAAGCCAATCAAAGGAGTTTCACTCCCCTTGTCAGTAATTGATTTAGGTAATCCTAACCAATGTGTCCTGAAGGGAAGTTGGGGGGGAGGGGCATGGAAGATAGATTTTTCTTACTCTTAAAATTTAAGTGCACTGCAGGAAACACCATTCTTTAGATGAACATCATCATTTCTACATGCAATGCATGGAACTGCTGCAACCATCTTGCAGTTCTGAAAGGGATTCGTTAAAGATAGCAGGTGAAAAGATGGACAACACCTGTGTTGTTAATGAGGTCCTTGAGCTACTGAATTGACCAATTCTGGAACCTCCCTAGCTTTAGATGCCTTGTTATAAGAAATAATATTTGTCCTTATTGTTTAAGTCACCTTGAGTTGAGTTTTCTGTTACTTGCAGCTGAAAGCATCCCAATTGGAAACATATATAGATGCCTCTGCCATGGATTGCCATAAAAAGATTTCACATATATTTCATAGTAAATATTATACTGTACTGTATTCATTGATTTCCTGTCTCTTTCCCTAGTTTTTGAGTTCCCAGAAGACAAGGCTTGTGTCTAATACATTTCTGTATCCTCAGAGCATAATTTTTGTTATCAGTGCCTATAGAGTGGATTCTGACTGCTAGCAACCCTGTGTACAGCAGAGTGGAACCCTGCCCAGTGTTTTTTGTGCCATTCTCTCATCTTCTGGTGCTATATCAGACAATGCTCTGCTGCTATTCATAGGGTTTTCATGGCCAATTTTTTTGGAAGTGGGTTGCCAGGTCTTTCTTCCTAGTCTGTCTTAGTCTAGAAGCTCCACTGAAACCTGTCCACCATGGGTGATCCTGCTGGTATTTGAAACACCTGTGACATAGCTTTCAGCATTATAGCAACACACAGCCGCCACAGTATGACAATCGACAGATGGTCGTGTGGTTCCCTGATTGGGAAATTAACCTGGACCACAGCAGTTAAAAGCACCAAATCTTAACCACTAGACCACCAAGGCTCCAGAGCACACTATAGGTGTCCAAACATAAATAAATATTGAAAAATATAAAAAATGATTGATGGATAGATGAAAGAGTACACAGAGAAAAGACGTGAGTGTCAACAACAGTGTCTTCAGGAGAATCCACAGTTAGAACGAAGAAGAGAAAAGAGGGAACCAGGAAATAAAAGAGAAGTGTGGTCAAAGGGATAGAAGGAAAACTAGTATAGGGCTGTGTCATGGAAGCCAATATATTTTTAAAAATTAATGTTAGGGTAGTCAGCGGGGACAAGAAAAACATGGGAGTGAAGAAAAGCCTATTGTGATTTGGTGAGAAAGAGATACCTGGGACCCTCTGGTATGTATTTTCCCAAGCAGACTCAAAGCCTCATGAGGAGATATTTCTCAACAATCTAAGTTACTCGTCCTCTGTAGTGGAATCTTTGGCATATTCAGGTGCTTATGCTGAAATTACTATTCTTAGTCAATGCAGCATTTAATGGAATCTCAATAACTTTGTCTTCAGTTTGGTTTCTGGTGACATCATCAGCTTTGGGGATCCCATACCCAACTGAAACTAGATCAAAGTCAATAGTTATTACCATCATCATGAAATACGGTAAAATATCCTTGGACAAAGAAAGAAGAGATCAAATTTTCTCTGCAGGAAAGTGAAGAACTTTGGGTGTCAATTTCTTCAAACACACCATAGCACCTGTCACAGATGTGTTGGTGGCATAAAAAGGTCACCTGCCTGCAGCCTTACTCTCTAGCTCGCAAGTCAACAGGGGGTTTCCCAGGGTGGTAACACTCTCGGTTAAGATGTTCTGGAGCCCTAATTTCCACTTCAAATGATAGGTTATCTCTACTTTCGATTAAACAAGTAACTTTAATCTGTTGCCATGGAATTCTTCTGCATGACTTTGGTCTCTGAGAATGGTGTGTTTCTGGGAAGGAGTCTTGGGGAAAGTCCCCTTCTTCAGTGCACAGCCCTTCCTCTGTTTCCATCTGGAAGCTTTTGCCACTGCCCCGCAAGTAGAGAACATTGGATCCTATAGGTAAGAAGTACCCTCTGAGAATTCTTTGAGATCTGTAGGAGCCCATTCAGCCTCTAAATAATTAGCTGAGAAATGTCAGGAACTCCCCAAATCCAATAAAGTTTGACCTCGGCATAGTCTCAGGAGAGCATGATTGTATCAGCATGTTTAATACAAAGTCCACTGTTTCCCATTGTTCCCTGTGGTAGATAAAATAATGACCAGCCCCCCCGCAGATGTCCACATCCTAATCCCCAAAACCTATGAACATGTTAGTTACAGGGCAAAAAGGACTTTGCTGATGTGACTAAGTTAAATATCTTGAGATGAGAAGATTACCCTGGATTATCCAGGTGGGTCCAATGTAATCACAAGAGCCTTCTAAGAGCAAGGCAGGGGTATCAGAGTCAGAATAAGATGTGATGACAGAGTAGAGGGGAAAAGGAGAGGGAGAGGGATTTAAAGGTGCTATGCTGCTGGCTTTGAAGATGGAGAAGGGATGTGGGTGGCGTCTGGAAGCTAGAAAAAGCAAGGAAACGGTTCTCCCCTAGAGCCTCCAGAAGGAACCCAGCCCTGCTGACACTTTGATTGTAGGACTTCTGAACTACAGAACTGTAAGAGAATAAATTCGTGTTGTTTTAAGCCACTAAGCTTATGCTAGTTTGTTACAACATCAATAGGAAACTAATACACTTGCCATCATAACTTTTGAAAAAAAGGTCAAATATGGAGGAAAAATACAACTAAGTGGTCAGCCTTCTTTTGGAAATTCACAGTGCACGTTTGTTCACCAATGACCCTGAGAAGGCCTATGGAAAGAAACCTATCTAACTTTAACTCAGTATTGACCATGGAAAAAAATTTTAGCTGCAAACATCAATTATCTTCCTGCAGAACAATGTTCCTTTCTCAGAACACTGGTTTGAGGTAAAGCTGCTGCTAACTCATTGCGTGGTGATTTGACTGAAGCTGAAGGGAGACGTGTTAACCAGAGGAGAAGTTAGTGTGGAGAGCTAGAAGGTGGTGAGTCAAAGAACAAGAAACTCTCAATGTGTCGCTCAACTGGTCCAGGAAAGCTCATTCTCACATACAAATATGAGTATTTAGTCCCTGCTGTCTGATCTGTCTCTAGGATGGGGCTATCACAGGTAGATGGCAGAAGTCATGAAGACAATCCAAGGAGTTCCCCTAATTCTCCTTTCTCCCCAGCCAACCTTCTGCTATCGTTAAGCTTTATTTTCAAGTCTGGCCTGACTGGCTAACATACCAACTCCAGTCTGATTAACAGTTATCTATACTCCCTAAAATGAATAAATTGGAATTTGGCTTTGCATCTCTATCCCTTGTGATTTAAGTTTGGTGAGCATGAGTCCATCTCCAGGAGATGACTGACCTCTAAGTATCTCTTACAAAATTCAGTTTCTGGGCCTAACTAGTACACTATAAGGTCCTGCATAAATTGCCAGACAGACAAACCATCTTAATGACACTTTGACCCTGCCTTACTCTAATTGCCACATCCCTCTTGGGGGCAATTTCCTTGTCCATAACAGCTTGGCCACCATGTCTAAGTAAAAGTTTATTTAAAGTGCGTTCATTTGACTGAGTTCGCCTGCAGGGGGAGGTCAAGCAATTTCAGATATGAACAGAAAAGGGCTACAGGGGCAGAGAACAGGGGGAAACTTGGGATAGATATGATGATCCTCCCTTTGGACCAATGCCATGGGGGTAAATGAGGCTACCACATCCATTTCCTGTACTGATAGAGGGAGGATGTCAGAGCAGAGATGAGAAGTAGTACCATATATCCATTCTGATCCCTTGGTAGAAGCCAGGTGGAATGCTGGGTTACAGTGTGTGCACAGCTATTGTCTTCCCAATACTTCATTTCAAGGACTTTTCCCTTCCTTCCTCTGTCCACATGGTACCAGTGGGAACTGCATGTTCCTGCAATGTGACGTGCAGCCCTCTGTCCATGGTTTTATAAATCCCTCTTTTGTGAGTTACATTTGGTTAGCAAAGGTTGATCCCCAAGAGACTGAGTCCAGGGCTGGACACCTAAACCAAACTGAGCTAATAAATTCCTTCTGAGGGAATTTTTGAGCTAAGAGAGAAATCAGTTTCTCTCTCTGGATGGTCAGATCCATTCCATGTAAAACTCGGGTGATATTAGCCACCACATTTTCTTCCATATGGACTAGAAAGAGAGAGCTGCTTTAATGTAAGAGGGAAGAATGAAACACAGGTACAAAGAGGTGCAGAAGCAAGTGGTAGAAAGAGAATCCAGATAGCATTTATCCCACAGTTCCAGTTCATCTCTGAAGATCACCTGTATTCAGGAACTTGGGTTTTATGAGACACCCCTGAATTCATACTAAAAAAAAGAAATCTCCTTTTGTGTTTAATCTGTAAAATTGGGATAATAACTCTACCTTCTATGGTTGATTTAAAAGAGTCTGTAGGAGCCGGCCCCATGGCATAGTGGTTGAGTTCGGCACACTCCGCTTTAGCAGCCCAGGTTTGCAGGTTCATTTCCTGGGTGCGGACCTACACCACTCATCAGCCATGCTGGGGTTTTGTCCCACATACAAGTTAGAGGAAGACTGGCACAGATGTTAACTCAGGGCTAATCTTCCTCAAGCAAAAAAAAAAAGAGGAAGATTGTTAATGGACGTTAGCTCAGGGTGAATCTTCCTCAGCAAAAAAGTAAAAATTAAAATAAGAGTCTGCAAATTTGTAAATTTATAAAGCCTTTAGAACTCTGCCTAGTACATAGTAAGTGCTAGATAAGGATTTATTAAAAAGTATTTTTGTTACTTGCAACCAAGAATGCTGTAACTAATAATAGAAGGATCCAAAGGGCATGCCCAGGCTCAATGGGAAAGACAGCTCTGATCAAATAGCACCTAATAGGAGAGCAAAAGTGGGAGGCAATGACATATATATCATGTGTAAGAAGCACAACTCAGGGCTGGCCTGGTGGCGCAGCAGTTAAGTGCATATGTTCCCCTTTGGCGGCCCAGGGTTCGCTGGTTCAGATCCCGGGTGCAGACATGGCAGACACGGCGCTGCTTGGCAAGCCATGCTGTGGTAGGCATCCCACATAGAAAGTAGAGGAAGATGGGCATGGATGTTAGCTCAGGGCCAGTCCTCCTCAGTGAAAAGAGGAGGATTGGCAGCAGTTAGCTCAGGACTAATCTTCCCCTCCCCGCCCAAAAAAAGAAGGGCAACTCACTTCACCAACTCAGGATACAAATTTTTAACATTTCTTTTAATGTTCAAATTATTATGACTGAGTTTTTACATTCCATATTGACAGGAAATTCAGTCCTTATCTTGGGGTCCCTTAGAACACAGGGTATCAGATATACTCCCTGAGACTACTATACAGCTTTGGCCACTGGGCTGGATTACGTCCCACAAGGATGATGGGGTATGGTTGCCCAGACAAATGTTTCAAGATAAAGTAGGTTGGGCTCTTCCAATTCTTTCACACACATGGACCTTTGCTTGTGGCATAAACTTGCCCACAGGAGGGGCTGTGCTGAGGCAGTTCTGGTATCAGTGGCTTCAAAGACTTGGCAGAAATGTCCCCCAATGCCCCTTGCACCACAGGAGCCTCAGTGCAGGGGCCAGCCGCCTGGTCCTGTCTCCTTCTACCCTCATAGTGCTTTTTTTTTTAAGAGAAGTAAGCCTTTATTTCCTCGTTTCACAAATAAAGCTGGCTGAGTTGGTTGCTTTTGGTGATTAGTCAAAGATACCAAATCTCATATCTTCCTCCAGCTCCTCCGACTCTTCCTTTGCTTCAGCCTTGACTGGGGCTGCGGCAGCAACAGGAGCAGCAGTGGTGTCAGTGGCCTTGATCTTCTCAGCAAGTGGGAAGGTGTAATCAGTCTCCACAAGCAAAGCGAGGACCCACTTGTCCCCACTGGTGATAGAACGGGGGTACTGACGTGACAGCTGGGTAACCAATCTGCAGACATATGCAGGCAACATTACAGACACCCAGGAAGCAAGAATGCAAAGTTTCCTCCGTGACGTCAAGCACTTGAGAGTTGTAGATACTGCCATGATCAAACACCTGCTGGATGATAGCCCAAGGGAGAAGGGGGAGATGTTCGACATGTTCAGCAGTGTCGCTTCTAGTCTTAATCAGCCGCACGCCACTCAGAATTTCAATGGTGTCCCTGGAGATTTTAGTTGTAATGCCTAAAGCCTGGAAGGAGGAGGTCTTCCCAGGCCTCAGACCAGTGTTCCAGGCTGCCACAGTAACTTCACATGGGGCAATGGTACCAATACAGGTGCAGCTGGCACCTTATTGGCCAGCAGCAGCACGTCACTGATCTCATGGGAGCTTGTTGGTCCTTCTTCAGGAACAGAAAGCCCGCTTTCCCCCGGATATGAGGCAACAGTTTCTCCAGAGCTGGGGTGTTTTCCGGATGCCCTTGAATGGCCTTGTGCATCATGGTGTTCTTGCTCGTCAGCACCACAGCCTTCCTGCAGAGGGACATGCAGATCTGCTGCATCTGCTTGGAACCCACATTGTCTGCTCCCACAATGAAGCATTTTACATAATCATCCCAAAGCTGGATGATCTTAAGGAAGTAGTTGGACTTCCAGGTCACCCTGTCTTCCCCAGGCATCATGGTGCTTCCTCAGGGATTGCCATGCAGGGTTTAAAGATGATGTCACTCTCATGAGGACACCTGGCAAGCGGAGGTCTCTCATGGTGCTTGTGTGTGTGTGTGTGTGTGTGTGTGTGGAGGAAGATTGGCCCTGAGCTAACATCTGTTGTCAATCTTCCTCTTTTTGCTTGAGGAATATTGCAGAAGATTGTCGCTGAGCTAACATCTGTGCCAATCCTCCTCTCTTTTATGTGGGATGCCGCCATAGCGTGGCTTGATGAACGATGCTAGGTCAGTGCCTGGGATCCGTACCTACAAACCCCAGACTGCTGAAGTGGAGCACACGAATTTAACCACTACATACCACCAGGCCACACCCTCTCATAATGTTTTTTATCTCAGGAGTTTTGTTGCCCTTTCCTGCTCCCTGGAATGGGCCAGGACCACCCTAGTCTATCCTAAAACGTTATAATAACTTTGGGCCTCAAATAGAAAAGGGTTGCGATCTCAGTCAGAAATCCAGGATCTCAATCTCAGTCTCAAATAGAAGCCCAGGTACTCCTTATGCAAATTTCCTCTATTCCCTTGGGACAACTATCAGTGTCCTATGTTGATGGGCATGTAGTGTTTTATATTTTTGTAAGTCAAGGGCCATTCTGGTGACTTTCCCAGAATAAAGGAGGAAAGCCTCAAAGGGAATCAACGTCTTCACTAAAAACTGCCAGCAACCTCCAAATGGCAGCTTCCCTGCTTAGGAAATAAATAAGGAGAGTCTCTTCATGGGGAACCACAATGCATAGGTTTGCCATCCCCAAGTTAGAAAATGGAAAGACACTGGCACCTAGAGGAAGGGAGGGAGGTAGAGGAGTGAAAATTGATGGAGGTACAAACAAGACTGGAAGCAACAAATCCAAACCACAACTTTGCTTATGACCAACCTAATGCAGTCAAGAGGTACTATGCAGGGAGGTAGCTGAGGGCAGCATGGGCAAATACACACTCCTTGAAGGAGCACTGCCAGGGAGCCCACAGACCCTGCAGCAAGGGGTCTGCAAAGCATTCTGCTTGCTTCTTATCGACTTGGCAACAAGAGCTTCTTTCCCATTGGATCTACTTATTGAGGTTGTGCTAGAGCAGTGGTTCCCAAAGTGTGGTCCCCAGACCAGCAGAGCAGCAGCATTACCTGGGAGCTTGTTAGAAATGCAAATTTTGGGGCACCTCCCAGACTTGCTGAATCAGAAACTCTGGGGCGGGGGGTGGGGAACCAGCAGGCTGTGTCTTAATCACCTCCAGGTGATTCTGGTGCACACAAATGTGATAACCAGTGGCCTAGATCTATTTTAATCCACAAGCTCTGTGCTTTGCGCTGGGGTGGGGATGCCTGATAAAACACAGAATGCCAAGTTAAATTTGAATTTCAGATAAACAACATTAAGTTTAGTGTAAGTATGTTCAAAATATTGCGTGGGATAGTTTTCATTTTATTATATATTTATAAAAGCATCTGTTGTATATCCAGAATTCAAATTAACTGGGCATCTTGTGCTTTTATTTACTAAATCTAGCAACCGTAGGTGGGGGTACTCCAGGGAAGATGATGATGGCACAAGCCTAGCCTTTGAAGGGGAGCAGAATTTGCCACCCCAAAACATGCCTTTTTGGCAGAAGAATTATTTTAGACTGATTATGTTTAAGGAAGAGTGGACACAGGGAAATCTCTGGAAACGGAGAGAAGTTACCGTTTTGTAAGACATTTAGATTTATAAGGGAAATCTCCATTTGTAAGGGTGTCTCCCCCTCTCTACCAAAAAGAGAAGGATGACTCTCAATCGCTAGAAACTCTCATCAGTGGACAAGGCATGGACTTTGATCTGCACAACAACCTTACCCTGGTTTGCTGTGCTTTTCCTGGTCACCTCCCATAACTGGCTCCCTGCCCCCAACATCTTCTTTTGTCTTTAGCTGGAGATGGTATTTAAGGTGAAGGCTTGGGTCATTTCATAGAGTTACTCAGTTGTCCTGGGTCTCTCCCATGTATACAGGAGGCATACATGCTATTAAACTTCTGTTTGTTTTTCTCCTGTTAATCTGTCTTATTACAGAGGGGTCTCAGCCAATAACCTAAAAGGGTAGGGGGAAAATTATTTTTCCTGCCTACACCCTCAAGGGTCCCCCAGATCAGTTGGGTGTGCAAAGCTTTGACATAAATCGGATAGAGAACAATTACAGAGAAAGCATACTCAAGAGTGTAAAACTTAAATCTCAGGGAATTCTAAGCAAGCACAGAGCATGGGGGTGGGGCTGTGCTGTAGGATAAACCAGAAAAGAATTTAGGAATTGGATTCGAGTTCACAGTTCAGACTCCAGGGGTCCCAGCTGTTGTAGTTTCTGGCAATAAGAATTGTATTATTTTTCTCTCTCTCTCTGACCAAACTCCTGCCTTGTATCCATAAGGCACCTTTGTGTGAATTAGAAAAAGGCATCCTTTCCTTAGGTCACCTGGGTGCACAGCTTGGAGCATGGATTTGGGGCTGGAGCTCAGCCCCCACTCACCCCCTCAGCTAGGCACAACCCTTTGTGGCTGCTCTGAGCCTATTGCCCTTGTGACAGGTCCGCCTATTTGCCGGCCACCTTGGACCCATTCCAATTGCTTACACTCTGTCTGCTTTGTTTCAGGGTCCTGGCCATCAGTGGGGGGCCCTGCCCCCCACCACCCAAGGCTCGGTTTTCTAAAGCCATGTTTGTCAAAAGCATCTGTGTGCAAATTCCTTTGTTCATAATGGTGGCATTCAAGTTGAATTGTGCATGAAATTGTCTTGCTAAAGGAGGCGCTTTCTCTGTATAAAAAGGGGCAAGAGAAATTGAAGGATCTTATTAGTTAATAAGAATTCTGAGTAGTGAGATTCCAAATTAGCATAAAATAATTTCTTGTTCAGAGCACGTGCAGCACCAGAGTAAAAGAATTCTTTTCTTCCTCTTTTTTTGTTAAAGCATTTTGTTCTAAAATAGTATAATCACAATAAGACATTCCAGTGTGTGAATTATAGTATATTAAGTCATGACTAATTGCATTGATTTGCATTCAGGGTTTTTTAACATCTGTGTGGTAATTATCCTAATCCAATTTGTTATGCAGAATACAATCAATGTTATGTATGTTAGTGTTTAAGGCCCCAACACAATTTCCTGTAATAAAACAGAATGAAATACAAAGGTAGCTCAGGTGGAAAGACAGGCTCATCTTTTATAGATATCAAGCTCCCTTTCTTGATCTCCAAAATTAGCTGGGGGTGGGGGACAGCGGAGATCAAGCAAATTTAATTAGCATTTTAAAAGGAGGCCCAAGAAAAGAGAGAAAGGGAGAGCGCGCTCCTGAGAACAAGCGAGCAAGCTGTATTAAACCCTCAGGAAGAAGACTTTTTTCTAACAGGCTGTGGCTTTCAGAAGCTGCCAGAAATAATGTCCTGACCTCGCTGATAATGAGCCAATGAGCCCGTGCTCTGCTGACATCGTGCTATTTCAGGAAGGGTTGCATCTTACCTGAGAGTCAGGGTTTAGCGTTAAACCTTTCATTTTTCTATCCTTTTAGGAAAAAGGTAGAACTCTGCCTAATATCGCCCGGAAAGTCCTAGGAATCTGGGGCATAGATAAAGTATCTGAGCAGACTTTAGGCACAGGCAAAGCAAGCAGCTATGTCTGTGTAATTTGTAGGGACACTAGCGAGCCCTCCCCCAACCACTACCTCCAGACACACACACGAAACCTTACTGCCCCCGTCAGATATCTGAATTTCCTACTTTTGGCCATCCAGTCCTTTAACATTTGCATTTATCCCCTTTAAAAAATGCCAATCTGCCTCACCAAAAATACAAACCTTAATGACTAGTACTTAACCAGACTCTTTCGGAAAGAGGAGAGTCAAGAGAAGGTGGGGTAGGTAGGAGATGTCTCAGAGGCAACAGAGGCCCTGAAGGGGTTAAAAAAGGCCTGAGAAGCGAAAGTGGCAGGTACTACGATGTTCACTTACTTTGCCACTTTTCTGAGTACACAAGTCCTGGCACCCTCCAAGGGTCCCCCATGTCTATAGGGAAAGGGAGCAAAGGTAGACAATGGGATCCCCTCCAGCCACCCCTACCCTCTACCCACCTCTTCCCCAACAACCAGTCCCCCATTCCTTTTTTCTGTTGCCCTCTTGTTCAATCCATAGTGTACACCCGTGTGTCCCCAACGTGGCTGATAATGAGAATCACCAGGAAAGCTTGTTAAATATATAAATGCCTCATCCCCTCATCAATTCAGATTCAGTAGGTTGGAGCTAAGGCGCATGCATAGGTATGTTTAAAGCTGCTCCCCCAGTGATTCTAATGGGCAGCTCCACTGAGTAACCACTGGCCGCAGCTTAGGTTTCCCACCAGGTGCACCTGCCTAGGCAAATGGAGGTCACAGGGGTGTGGCAGATGCCAGACACAGTGAGCAAAACTGTGCCCCAGCAGACTGGGCCTGAAAAAGACTCCTTCTGTGACCAAAATTTAGTCAGGCTTTTCTAAGCCCTTATTTTGACTAGGCCCTGTCCTTGGCCTGCCTTTAGTAAAGAATCCTGCTATGTCAGTTTAGCAAAAGTGCCCCCAGAGATATGTGATCACGCTTGATATCTGATCAAGTTCCTCATCCCCCACCATTGATTTCTAAGTCCTTGGCTTGCCTATAGTAACAATCCTGTTAAAGCCAGTTTAGCAAGAATTCCCTCACCCTTAATGTCTATCTGAGTCAGCTTGAGCTGCTGTAACAAACTACCATAGACTGGATGTCTTAAACAACATTTATTTCTTACAGTCCTGGAGGCTGGGAAGTCCAAGATTGAGAAGCTGGCAGATTCAGTTCCTGGTGAGAGCTCTCTTCTAGGCTTGCAGATGGCTGCCTTCCCTTTGTGTCCTCACATGGCCCAGAAAGAGCACTCTGGTGTCTCTTCCTCTTCTTATTGGGACACTAATCCCATCATGGGGGTCCCACCCTCATGACCTCATCTAAACCTAATCACCTCCCAAAGGCCACACCTCCACGTACTATCACATTGGGGGTTGAGGCTTCAACACATGAATGCGGGGGTCGGAACACAAACATTCAGTCCTTAACATCTAGTCAAGTTCCTCTTAGTAATTTTGTACCCACTGACCCCCTCATTCTGCTCATTGGCTATAAATCTCCTCTTGTCCTTGTTGTATTAGGAGTTGAGTTCAGTCTCTCTCCCCTATTGCAATAGTCTTGCAGAAAGTCTTCTTTACCATTTTAACAAGTGTCAGAATAAGTTTTCTTTAACAGGCCCTTAGGGGAAAAACTACCTCTGCCAGACACCAGGGCTCCATTTAGCCAACTACTTTCTAGTTAGTCAAGGACTGCTCCCGCCCATTAAACAGGACCCCAGTGTGATTCACCTAGGTGCCTAATATATATGCAGGAAAGACTCTGCTAAGAATTGGCAGTCCTTGATGGGAATTTGTTGGCAGTATCTGTGAGCAAAGTTATGAAATTATCACCATTCAAACATTTACTGAGCATTTACTCTAGGTCTTGCCCTGTACTAGGAACTGGGTAATAAGACTAGGCCCCTTTGCTCTCAAAACTCATAGAAAAGCAGGCAAGGTGGACACGTAAACAGATAACCACAGCACACTTGAGGGCTGTGGCCAGCTTATTGTAACCATTTGCTGGAAGGTGAGGAGCCAGCTCTAGCAATTAATTGGGGCAAGGTCTTCATTGGATCACATTTGAGGTGATCCCTGCACTTTGTTTACCCCCGCAGAGCTGCTCCTGCCTCCTGCTCGTCCTTCTACAACAGCATCCCAGAGCACACCTTTTCCCAGGGTTTCCTTCTAACCCCCAGTACACTGACCCTTCCAAGGCTAACCACTGTCTACAAGATAAAACCCAAACTTGTTAACCTGTGTTAAAAAAACAAATTCACTGAGCAAATTTGAAGATCTAGTTGGCTTTATTCAATGATTCGTGAATCAGGCAGCATCCCACCTAGTAAATGGAAAGCTACTTTGAGGAGCTGCACAAAATGGAAGGTTTTATGGGCAGCAGGAGGGTGGGACACAGAAATGAAAGGATTATTTCAGGCCAAGTTACCTTCCCCTAGGGGAAGGCAGGGGGTCTTATCATGCAGATTACCTCACTGGTGTTGATCAGGAAATTCCAGACTGATTGGTTTAAAATTCCACTCCTGGGAGAGGCTGAAACTGCAGTTAGGTTAGGTATTGAATCTTGATGGGGCTTAACACAAGTGACTCTCTTTGGGGCTTGCTATTTCTTTTTAACACCTTGCCATTTCAAGCACTCCATGGTCCTGAAAGGATGGCTTCATCCCCATGAGCATTGTCAATCAGCAAGGCAAGCTGGACATTATCTCAAGAAGTGAGAAGAGAGGGCAGCGTAGAATGTTCCCTTGATTCCTGCATCCACACTGTCCTCACTGGACTTCGGCCAGTGACAAAAAAAAAAAAAAATACTGGAGCGGCTTCTGACTCCAGAGAAAAGAGAGAGACCAGGTTCAGAAGAGGGGAGCTGAAGAACAAAAGTGAGGCAGAAGAGAGCCCAGAGAAGCTTCTAGTACTGTCAATCCCTCTAACCACCTCAACCCCATGCAGGAGCACACCGTGCTAGCTGTAGTGTCTTCCCTTCCCGGCAACCAAACTTTTCTACCCTCTCCCAAAGGCCCAACAAAAGAGACAGCAAGATGAGCTACTAGAAGATTCGAGAAGCAGAAGTGTAGCTAGATATGGGATTCCAGTCAGGTGCCACTCAAACACTACCTTGCAAGGAAAACTTGAGGCCTCTCTCAGCCTCCATCTCTTCACCGTTAAAATGGAGATGATACTGCCATTCTCCCTACCTCACAGACAACAGGTGAGTTTGGAAAAGGGAGACCAAGGACTTGAAAATGCTCTATAAACTGCAGCTGGCCGTCAGACCTAAGGACTTATTACTATTCTGAAGGGCCCTGCAAGGCCTATTGAAAAGGTTTTATAACAACACACATGAGGGCAACAGGTTGCTTCCAGGAATAGGAAACAGGAGAGGGGACAGCACTGACTCAGACATGGGCTCTCCAAGTCACCTCTCACCTAGAGGCTGGGTGCTTGGTGGGATAAAGAGCCTCTGCAACCACCCTCTCCCACCCCCTGTCAATATCGCAGCAAAGCACCTGCTGTACTGACCACAGATGCCAAGGCCTACTCACAAACAACCGCTCAGTGGCCTCCCCTTTCTTTTTGAACGCTGGTCATTATCGTCCTTGAAATCCTGGTCCTGGCATGCCCCGAGAAGCATCTATTTGTAGAAGGCATTGTGCCGATGAGGAGTCTTTGCAAGCCTTCCTTCCTTCCTGAATTTGAACCTACAGACAGGGCCACAGGCTAAAAAGAGAGCTAACTGCTGAAGTGGGTCTGGTAGGTCTGCAACTTTTCAGCAAACTACTCCCCACCCATGGAAACATCTCCACCGTGCCCTCATCTCAGGGCCCTGTGGGGAGAATGGGCCACACTGCCTGCCTGCCGCAGATGTGATGTTGGCCAACGAGTAAACAGCACATTCTCACTCTGAAGGGGAGGAGGCATCACAGACTTGCTGCAAGGTTCAGAGGCAGATTTATTTTAGGGGCAGAGGGGCATAGAGCCTTGTCGCTTTCCTATAGAAAAGCGACAAGGCTTTTCCCTCCTTGTCGTTGGCAAGGAGGACCCTACTTTGTTAGGCCCCCAAAAACACAAAAATCTCCTTTGGTAATCGTTGTCCACCGCTTGGCCGCCTCCCTCAGCCCTGAGGAATTTTGTGGTAATGCCTGTAAATCAGTGGAGCGGAGGAGGACTGCCGCCGACTTCTTTTCTGTGACTCTCATTTGGAAGCGCCTTTATTTTTTTCTCCTTCTGTAGGCAGCACATCAGACTGATTTGATAAGGGCCAAGACAGAAGTAGCAAGGGGCTAACAGCCAACACCCCCTTGGCCTCTTTCTTTTCCCTGCCATGAGTTGGGGCTTCCAGAAGGGGCCTGCAGGTCTACTACAAAGTCCTGAGCAGAGTCTGTGGCTCTTCAAACATCCAAGCCTCCGTAGGAGCCTGAGGTCAGGTGGGGCTGGAGGAGGAGGGTTGGTGGTAGATGAGGCTTAGGTCAGAGTTTAAAGCCAGGTTTAAAAAGAGCTGAAAATCCCCTCCTGTTCACCCATGAAGCTTAGAAAGGGAATGAGACAAAAAATTGGAAAGAGTTGAAACCAACCCAGGAACACAAGGAGATGTACTCAGATTGTCCTCTGAGAGGGCCACAGCGTCTAAATGCCTTTTAACCTTTTAAAAGCACAGAATGTAACCTAGTGCTGTACGATCTGATGCTCTGTGATGATGGAAATGTTCTATAAATGCGCTATCCCATACAGTAGCCACTAACCACGTGTGGCTATTAAATACTTGACATGTGGCTGGTATGACCGAGAAACTGAATTTTTAATTTTATTTAATTTTCATTAATTTAAATTTAAATATCTACATGTGGCTAATGGCTACCGTATGGATGGGCGCAGGTCTAGAGGTACCACACTGTCTGGGTTCAAATCCCGGCTCTGTCTCTTGTTGTTTGGGAGACTTTGGCAAATTACTTAACCTCTCTGTGCCTCAGTTTATTTATCTGTGAAATGGGAATCATAAGCGGTCTCACAGGATTGTTGTCAGGACTATATGAGTTAACATGTATAAAGTGATTAGAGAAGTGTCTGGTGCATAATAAGTGCCATATATAATTTTTTTCCAGTTAGAGCCATTCAGTACAGCCACATTCCCACAGCCACGGTGAGGCCTCCACAGAGGGAGACCCTTCACTGCTACCGAAGCAGCAGGGGGAAGTCTTACTCTCATCCTAAGCTAGATTTTAGAAGAAATACAGTTCAAATCATTGCCCTTCTCGTGAAAGGCTGAGGGCAGTGTGTGTGTGGTAAGGTGCAGAAGGAAGTGCTCAACCCCAGTCACTGTCTGGATCTAGCTCTTCACAGACACACAGAACGCTCCTTGTCTTTCCAAGCTCATCCAGTTACAGGTGAGAGAATTCTGGCAGACTGATGTCATCATCCTCAGCAGCGGCAGAGACAGTGAGGTGTAGCCATGGAGATCTGAATTTGAATTCCAGCCTAGCTGTGAACTTACACGGTGAGGTCAGGCAAATGACTTACCTTCTCTGAACCTCGGTTTCTCCATCTATGAAACAGGTGTTTATTAATTCCTATCTTCCAAGGCTGGTGTGATGATTGAAGGAAATAATATAAGCAAAACACTTAGCACAGAGCCTGGTAGCTGCTACTTTTATTATCCATTCCCGTAGGTTGAAATGAGAAGCAATCCAAAGTAAATAAGTGAGAGAAGTTATTTCACAATCCATCATCAACAACTCTCTGAGCTCAGTTGGGGGTAAGGACATCTATATCCTATTGCTCAGAGAAGTGGAAATCAATTGTAAAACCAGGGCTAAAACCCAGTCCTACTGCCTCCTAGCCCCAGGCCAGGAAGCACCACTGAGCCCTTTCAAAGGACCTGCTGGCTGCTAATTTCTGATGGGGTTATAGAGTGTTTTTTTTTCATCAATCGCTTTCAATGTAGGAAACAGAAGTGCAAGTTACTTCATTAAAGGCACTCACACATAACTGGATACATTTACATATTAAGCAGGCAACTGAGACTCTAATCTTTCTATTTTATGTACAGCTGTAATCATTACTCAGCATCAGAATGCTTGTTAAATACTCAGGGTACTACAGAGAACTCTCAAACCTTTGCTAAGTACAGGTGAAGATTTGAAAGTGCTCCCATTCACAAGCTGGATGAAATCTCCCCTCAGCATCCTTTTCACCCTGGTGACCATGTGTGCAGGCGCCCCTGGAGCTCATTCAACTCTAAGCATAGACAGAGATATGACTGCAGGTCTCTTGGGCCCCTCAGGTTTAGTGTATCCGTTTAGGTAACGGTTACATGCAGGGAGCAGGTCTCTGTTGTTTTGTGCATTGCGTTGTTGGTTTAGACGTGAAGCAGAGAAGAGAGACAAAATTCCAGTCCTCTGAGCAGCAGAGGGACTATTTGAGGGTCCAGCGCCATCTGCAGTTGTAGGGGAAAAGGTCAGTAGTGTGGCTTAGAAAGAAAGGCAAAGTCAGTGCCTCAGAGAAACTTGGCCTTCTAATAACACTGTTGCCTCAAACCAGCTCTAAATTTAGCCCCTCTACTTGAAAAATAACTCCAATTCAAAACCCAATCAATACGAAACCAGACAAAGACATAAGAACACTACAGACCAATATTCTTCATGAACATAGACAAAAACATCCTCAACGAAATATCAGCAAATCTAATTCAGTAACACATAAAAAGGATAATTTCTCATGACCAAGTAAGGTTTATCCCAGGAAGGTAAGACTGGTTTTAACATTTGAAAATCCATCACTGTGATTTACCATATCAAGAGAATGAAAAACAAAAATCGTATGATCATCTCAATTCATACAGAAAAGGCATTTGACAAAATGCAGATCCGTTCATGATAAAAACTTCCAGGAAACTAGGAATAGAAGGGAACATCCTCAACCTGATAAAGGTAATCTATGAAAAACCCACACCTAACATTACTCTTAATGGTAGAAGACTGAGAGCTTTTCCCTGGAGATCAGAAATAACACAAGGATGTCTGCTCTTGCCACTGCTATTCAACATTGTACTGGTGGTTCTAGCCAGGGCAATTAAGCAAGGAAAAAGAAATAAAAGACACAAAGATTGAAAAGGAATGAATAAAACTGTTTTTATTCACAGACATCGTGATGATCTACCCAGAGAATCCCAAAGAGAGTACCAAAAGCTACTAGAACTAATGAATGAGTTTAGCAAAGTCATAGGACACAAGGTCAATATAAAAAATCACTTGTATATCAATTGGAAATTGAAATTTAACAAACAGGACAATTTACAATAGCATAATAAGAATGCAATACTTAGGGATAAATCTAACAAAATATGTGCAAGATTTGTATGCTGAAAACTACAAAACATTGATGAAATAAATTAAGGAAAACCTGAATAAGTGGAGAGGCATACCGTGTTCATGGATCAGAAGACCCAATAGGGTTAAGATGTCAGTTCTGCCCAAATTAATCTATAGATTCAACACAATCTCAATCAAAATCCCAGCAGGCTTCTTTGTAGAAATTGACAAGCTGATTCGAAAATTTCTATGGAAAGGCAAAGGACATAAAAGAGCCAAAACAATTTTTTAAAAGAACAAAGTTGAAGGACCTACACTATCTGAATTCAAGACTTACTATGAATCTACAGTAAACAAGGCAGTGTGATATTGGCACAAAGCTAGATATATAGATCAATGGAACAGAATAGAGAGTCTACAAGTAAACCCACACATATACAGTCAGTTGATTTTTGACAAAAGTACAAAGACAAAACAGTGGAGAAAAGAGTCTTTTCAACAAATGGCACTGGGACAATTTGACACCTATGTGCAAAAAAATGAACCTCAACCTTTACCTTGTATCATATATAAAAATTAACTCAAAATGGATCATGGACATAAATGTAAAAGCTGAAAATATAAAACTTCTAGGATAAAACATAAGAGAAAACTCTTTGTGACCTCTGGTTAGGCAAAGATTTTGTAAATATGACCAAAGAAAGAATGAATAATAGATTAAAAAAGTAAATAAATTGAGCTTCATCAAAATTACAAACTTCTGCTCTTCAAAAGATAGGCTTAGAAAATGAAAGGTGAGCCATAGACGGGGAGAAAATATTTGCAACACATATCTAATAAGGGACATGTATCCAGACTATATAAAGAACTCAAAACTCAATCATAAGAAAACAAACAACCCAATTAAAAATTGGGCAAAAGATTTGAATAGACACTTCATCAAAGAAGAAATGCAGGTGGCAAATAAGCACACAAAAGGACATGATGTCATTAGTCATTAGGAAAATGCAAAGTCAAACTACAATGAGATAAAATACACATCTATTAGAATCACTAAAATTAAAAAGATTGACCTTACGCAAGTGTTAGTGAGGACGCAGAGCAACTAGAAATTTTAGGCATTGCTGGTGGGAATTCAAAATGGTACAGCCACTTTGGAAACAGTTTGGCAGGTTTTTTTTTTTATAAAGGTAGATACACTTATCCAATGACCCAGCAATCCAACTCCTAGGTATTTATCCAAGAGAAACGAAGACATATGTTCATGCAAAAACCTATACATAAATATTCATAGCAGCTTTATCAGTCACTCAAAGCTGGAAACAACCCAAATGTCTACTAACTGGCGGATGCATGAATATATTGTAGTACACCCATATAATGGAATATTACTTGGCATTAAAAAGGAATGAACTAAACCATGGATGAATCTCAAAAGCATTGTGCTAAAGAAAAGAAGTCAAGCCCCAAAGCCTACATACTGAACGATTCCATTTATAGGACATTCTGGAAAAGGCAAAACTACAGGAATAAAAAATAGATCAGTGGATGCCAAAGGTTGGGTATAAAAGGAAGAGACTGATGATTGGATAAAGAAGATGTGGTATATATACACAATGGAATACTACTCAGCCATAAAAAAAGACAAAATTGGCCCATTCACAACAACGTGGATGGACCTCGAGGGTATTATGTTAAGCGAAATAAGCCGGTCAGAGAAAGACGAACTCTATATGACTCCACTCATAGGTGGAAGTTAGTATATTGACAAGGAGATCAGATCGGTGGTTACCAGGGAAAAGGGGGGGTGGGGGGAGGGCACAAAGGGGGAAGTGGTGTACCCACAACATGACTAAGAAAAATGTACAACTGAAATCTCACAAGGTTGTAATCTATCATAACATTAATAAAAAAAAAAAAAAGGAAGAGACTGACTGCAAAGGGGCACAAGAGAATTTTCTGAGGTAATGAAAATATTGTATGTCTTGATTGTGTTGCCTGTGACACAACAGTATATGTTTGTTGAAACTCATTAAACTGTGCACGTTAAAAAGGAGACTTTTGCTGTATGAAAATTATACCTCAATAAACCTGACTTTAAAAACATGAATCAAACTAGTGAGCCTGTGGTAGACAAAGAATCTACCAGGCTTGCCTTCCTTAGCTTGTCTTCCATACGAAGGTATGCATGGTTGCGGGGAGTGTCTCACATTCAGGAAGGACCTCCATCCTTGCCCTGCTTTGCCAGATTGCCAACCTTGGGAAGTTTGCCTTTTGGGTAAGAGTTGGCAAACATGACTTGGGGAAAAATGGGAGAAGGGAGAAGAGTTAGCATTGCACAGTAGTTTAGGGCACAGGTTTTGACATCAGACTGAGGGGGTTCCAATCCTAGCTTTGTGATTTTCAAGTTGTGTGACCTTGGATAACCCACTTAACATCTCTGAACCTCAGTTTCCTCATTTCTAAGACAAGAGTGTCAGCGCAAATAATCCATAATCAATCTATAAATCAAAATTGGGGTAACTTCATTATGAACCAGATTTGAGGAGTGGCCCACAGACTTCCTTCCCCAAGGAAGGAAGGGCACCAAAGAAGTAGGGTGTACTGAGTGGTTATATACCATCTTGGAACAAAGCGCATATATCACATAGGAATGTCCCATTTACAATTGTCATAACATACTTAGCTGTCATAGCAGGTCAGTGGTCACAAGGTGAGCACCACAGGTCAGTAATTAATCCTTAGTTTCTAGGGAGAGATGCTTATCCTAAAGGAAATGCTGATATGGGGGGAAGCTACATTCCTATCTTTAAGACATCATTCTTGTCTTTGGGACATAGTAAATGTTTAAAGCATGTAAAGTATGCTCAACAGGCCACTTCAGGCCTTTTTGGAAAACAAGGTCAGGTCGAATTAGTTTTAAACCAAATGGCTTCCTCATATACTCCAATATATACTATTGCTTTTCATTTATTTATCAGGAGCAATAATACCCAAGTTATCTACCAGGGTACCTGAGAAGCTCATATAAGCAAACATAAGTGAAAGTGCCTGGCACACATGGGTAACATAGTGATAGGAGATAACATGGGAAGTAACATATATGAAAGTGTTTGATAAATGATAACCAGTCTTATCCTTAATCAAAACACACTGTGGGGTAGGAGAGTAGTCTGGCTGGTAGGAAAGATACGTGGGAGGTGTTGGTGCCTCCCACCTGCAACCACAGTCAAGTCTACTCTCCACTTGTGGCATTACCCATTCAGTATGGGTGACCTACATTCTGGAATTTCCAGGGCAGCCACAGTTCTAGTCCATCCCCTCAGTGGACCACATGTCAGAGTTGGGGAAATAGGGGGACTGTAGTTAGAGGACGCGTTGCTGGCCTCTCCCTCCTTCCCCCACCTCTTTATTTCTCTCCTTTCCTCTCTTCCCCATCAGTGGGGATTTGCTCAGAATTCTTTCATATGAAATCAAACAGTACTAGGAAAGTAAATTGGGGGGGGGGGGGGGGAGGCGGGCAACAAAAACCCACCGCCTATGTACAATACATTTGAAGGCCAAATAGAAATGGTTGAGAGATCACCGCTGTTCCAGTTATCTGTGACACCCCTTCCCTCCCTGCTCCATCCCTCCTCCTCTCCCAGAGGTGGCTACGGTTGAAAAAACATTTGTCTCCCAGCTGATCAACTGGGACTGAGAGGAAGGCAGATGAATTATTTCGGTTCAGCAGCAAGCGTGGGAGCGTGGGTTTTTCAGCGCCCGCCCCCTCTTTTTAATTAATGAACAATCTGGCCCATTGCTGCTCCCGTAGGTATGCAAAATAGCTTCTTCATTTGAAATCCCTGTTGTTGAATGTACTCCGTGGGGCACAATCACATTGCCGCCCCCTGTTTTGCATAAGAAACCGCTGTTTCCAAGATAAGAATCTTTTCATTTAGCCGTCAAGAGCTCATCCTTTTTCCTGTGCATTGTGGCTCCCGCTCCTTTGAGTCAATACCCAAACAATGACTGCCTGCGCTCGCTCGGGCACCCTCCTGCCCCCAGCCCCGGAAGATAGAAGGCTGCGGCCTCCGGAAGCCTGCCTAGGCAGGCAACCCAAGTTCTTTTCGGGCCTCAGATGTCAAGAGGGCAAGAAATAAGAAGATCTGAGGCTTCCGAAAATCTTCCACCGGTTTTAAAGCAGACCCTGGGAAATAAACCCTGAATGGCATGGTGTGTGTGGCAGGGGGCGGACAATCAATGCCCTAGGATCATGAACTTAAACAGCCTTGGAAATCTACAGACAGGGAGTGAGGCACCCGCAACTGTGCAAAGCTGCTCAACCACCCCTCCTCTGTCCCTGATCATCAGACTGCATCCTGTCCCTGCCCTTTGGTTTGGAACAACCACGCCCTTAGCAGAAACCACACAATGGCACTGCACTCCAATTAGAAACTGGATGTGGCCTCAGATTATCTGGAATCCAAACCCTTTCCTCCTGCTGCAGGTAGGTAAATCGAGGCCTAGGGAGGGGAAGCAACTTGCCTAATACTACTCAGATCGTTAGTTGAAGAGGTGGGTGCTAAAACTCCAGTCCCGCGCTGTTTGTTCCACCACACATGGCTGCCTCTGAAGGGAATCAGTAACATTTATATACAAAGTACTGAGGAAAAAGACAAAATAGGAGATTAAATGAGATCACAGTAAACCACAAAGCCTATACAAACAGTAGGGGTTTTATTGTTAGCCTCCTCATTTGTAGGAGATATTTTCAAAAGTTCCAGGAGAATAGCAAAATTTAACCTTTACTAGTGTGAAAGAATTCTGCAGAAGACAGTGAGTTTTCAGACAAAATGTATGTAGTCGCTTTACCTCGGGGAATGGGGCTACATGGTTGCCTCAACTCAGCACTCATTATTTCCCCCTTTGGGGAGAGGAAATAATGCAACAAAGAAGCTTTAATCAACCATAGATAGCTAACATGTATCCAGAAGGAGGCCAGGTGCACTGAGGCCCACAAGAAATGGGGAAGACAAAGGCCATGCCTTTAGAGAGGTTACAATTTGGTTGATAAGATGTTTTGTCTTTGCAGTTTGATGTAAACCCCTTTAGGGGAAAGCCGTGTATCCTCGGTAATTCCTAGCTGGAAGAGCTCCCAGTAGGAGTCTAGACTAGCCCCGCTGATTGGTTGGGTGACTAAGATAGACAGGACCTCCTGCACTGACTCTCAAATGTTTCTATTGCTTTTTCTCCATGTTTGATGTAGAGGAACCTTCATTACATTTCAAACAAAGAGTTCCCCTAGGGCCCTAAGAAAGCTCCAGTGATTCCCAGGATGTTTAGTCCTCTGTGGCCCTCAAGATGGGAGGGAGGCTTTTCCTCCTGGGCAGCAGAAGTAATATTTCAACGCTGCTAACTATGTTGCTGAGAAAAAGCACAGCGTGAAGTCAGAAGGAAAGATTACCATCACCTTGCCATCAGTTTGGGGGTGGGAAATCTCACATCCTAGATCTAAAAGGAGCCCTGGAGCAGAAGGCAGGAGAGCTGGGTTCACATCCTAACTTGACCCCTGACTGGTCGTAAGACTTTGGCAAAGCCCCTCTCCTCTCTGTGCTTCAGTCTCCTCATCTGTAACGAGGTGCTGACTACACCAAAGTTTCCCAAACTGAGTTTTGGAAGTCGAAATCTTTTCAAATGTGAGGATTTGAGGGGGCAGGGTGAGTACATAACAAAAGAGGTACCTGGTGGTAAAAAGACAAGGACCGGTACATCCAGACAATGGAATATTATTCAGCCCTAAAAAGAAATGAGCTACGAAGCCATGAAAAGATATGAAGGAAGCTTAAATTCATATGACTAAGTGAAAGAAGCCAATGTGAAAAGGATACATACCATATGATTCCAACTATATGACATCCTGGAAAAAGGCAAAACTATGGAGACAGTAAAATGATCAGCAGTTCCCCACGGTGGGGGCAGATGAATAAGGAGAGCACAGAGGATTTTTAGGGCAGTGAAAATACTCTGTATGATATTATAACGATGGATATATGTCATTACACACTTGTCCAAACCCGTAGAATGTACAACACCTAGAGTGAGCTGTAAAGTAAACTGTGGACTTCGGATGATTATGAACATAGGTTCATCAATTGTAACGAATGTACCCTTCTGGTGAGAGATGTTGATAATGGGGCAAGTTATGCAGGTGTAGGGCAGGAGATATGCGGGAAATCTCTGTGTCTTCCCCTCAATTGTTGTAAACCTAACACTGCTCTAAAAAAATTAAGGCTTTTAAAAAAAAAGACAAGAACCACTGGACTGAATGAGTATTTCTAGCTATAATATTTCATGATTTTATGAAATCCAATTTTTTGTTCATGAAATCTGCTTTAAAGAGAAGGAGGGTGTTTACTATTTAAAAGAACTCCACTTCCAGTTAAATGGAGCAGATTGAGCACATGCACTTAGCTCCATTCCGAGACCCCACAAAAAGGACAGTAAAGGAAGTAAAAGGCCAAACACCCTGAGGACAAAGGAAACAGGAAGACAGGATACAACAGGCAAGGCAGCACACCCCCACCCACCCTCCAAGAAATGAAACTAGAAAATGGACAAACGAGTAGGAACTGACTTAGAAGACAAGAGAAAACTGAAAGCTAAGGAAGCTGTTTTGTACTGCAAACCCCAATAGGCTCAGGAATTGAAGGCACCAGGTATCTCTGAAAGTGGGAGTTTTGGTATGGAGTTGAGATCAGGATGATTGATTAAACATTTTTATAAGGAATAGTTAGTCCCCAGATCCCTTCCTCCATCCTAGCAAAAGATGGGACGCTTAAATCAAGCACAGCTAACGGTCCACTAAGATGCCATGCTGGAAACAGGGATTAAGTTAAATTCTGTGTTGTGAACATTGAGACCACCAGTGCCCTTCTTTGGCTCAGGTCCCAAAAAACTGACAGCCGGGTTTACACACTCCAAGCAAGAGATTGGAAGATTCTGCTCTGGGAAACTGAATGAACCCAGAGAAATAAAACAGAGATGATACTGGAGAAGTAGGCAGGGTTCAAATTATGTAGGGTTTTGTAGGCCATATTAGGGTTTTGGGATTTTAGCCTATGGATCTGAAAGTCATCCAAGGGTTTTAAGTAGGGAACAACAAGATCAAGTTTGCATTTATAAAAGATGATTAAAAAGGAGCTAGTGTGGATGTTCAAAGACAGCAGACTCTGGACCACGTGTTGGCCAGTTTCAACCATGTTAAAATACATCGCTTACCTTCCCTTTCCATCTTCCCTTCTGAGCTTGGAGGAGTCAGTGGTAGTGAAGAGGGCTGCCACATGGAGACACAGCATGCCTGCTGGTGTCTAAGGATATAGAGTACTAAAGAGGGAGATAGGAGATGCTATATGGAGAGATGTCAGTAGCATGCCCACTGGCACCCAAGGACATGGTACGGTAAGGGGGAGAAGAAGGGAACGGCACAGAGATATGTTGGAGGTATGCCTGTTGGTGTCCAAAGACATGGGGTGCTGAAGCAGCATAGGATGCCACATGGAAGCACATTGGCAATGTGAATGCTGATATCTGAAAATGCAGATTGCTGGTGGTAGAGGGCAGGGGTGGCAGGTGGAGGAGAAAGCTCATGTGGTTGGAAGACTGGTTACATTAATTGAGCAAATAAGTGAGGATTATATTGAAGAGAAGAGGTACTAGGTTTCTCACTATTGGAGAAGATACAAAAAACATGGAAAGGAGCAAGACCAGACTGATGCCTGAGATTCTGAGTTGAAATTGAAGGTTCTGATATGAAGCCATGCTTTTTAAACAAATATACTCAGAGAGATGTAGAAATAGTTACAGATGTACATGTGTGTGTGTATTCTAGACCCTCTTACAGACTAGCACTGTCTATAAGAGGGCCTAGATGCAATGACAGCCCATTAGCAGTGAGCACACCAAGTGCCCAGATCATGGTTTCTATATAACACCTTCCACTAAAGGAAGTGCTCAAAGAATAATGGGAATATGTCAAAAGGACTCAGATACCACCTTGAAAGGGGCTCCCAATGGTCAAATCTGGAACAACTTGAGAATCAAAATAAGTAATGATAGTAATGAATTACAATTGATTATATAAAATAGGAATCGATGAGTCCACATTGATATAAACAAATAAATGAATAAATAAATGGAGGTTGGAGCCGACTGTATGTTACAAAGATGCGTTCCACTATATATTCTATCCTATGTGGTGTTCTTACAATGTGATGTTAACAATTTTCCCATTGATTAGCAACAGCTATATCCCCTCCCCTTGAATCTGGGTGGGTACTTGTGACCGCCTCAACCAACAGAGTACAATGAAAGTGAAGCTATGTGACTTCTGAGATTGTGTCAGAAAAAGGCCATGCACTTCCACCTTGCTGTCTTGGGATGCCTGCTGTTAAACCTCAGTCACAATGCTGGGATGAAATCAAGCAGCCACATGGAGAGGCCTCATGTAAGAGTTCTGGCTGACAGCTCCAGCTGAGGTCCCAGCCAAAATCTAGCATCAACTTGTCAGTCACGTGAGTGAACCACCTTGGAAGTGCATCCTCCTGCTCCAGTTGATACATCACCTCGCCCAGATGCAGCTTCATGAGGTAGATAAATGATTGCTGCTGTTTTTTGTTTGTTTGTTTGTTTTGAGGAACATTAGCCCTGAGCTAACTACTGCCAATCCTCCTCTTTGCTGAGGAAGCCTGGCCCTGAGCTAACATCCGTGCCCATCTTCCTCTACTTTATATGTGGGACGCCTACCACAGCATGGCTTGCCAAGCAGTGCCATGTCCGTACCCGGGATCCGAACCGGGGAACCCCAGGCCACTGAGAAGCAGAATGTGCACACTTAACTGCTGTGCCACCAGGCCGGCCCCTGATTGCTGCTGCTTTAAACCACTAAGCTTGAGAATAGTTTGATACACAGCAATAGATAGCTGGAATAGGGGAGAATCCCTTCTCTTCCTTATAGGAGAATGCCAACTAATAAACGTAGACAGCTCGATGGAAACAGAAAATCACTATTTGGCCACCATGACCGTAGCGGTTGATTCAGGAGTCTAAGGGTGGTGGGTGGAGGAACAGGATGTTGGCATAATCTGGGACTATCTCCCCACAAAATACTAATTAATTACAAAGAGAAAAAATGGTGGAGAAACCTGCAGACACCAACATGACCAGGTGATCAAGGTTAACATTACCAGTGACAGGACAGGTTGGCGTTGTGTGCCCTCTGATGTGATGCACTGAGAAGAGCACAGCATCGCCTCTAGGGTATTCCTGCCAAGGAAACATGTCCTGAGTCTAGTCTTGAGGAAACATGTGGGTCATTCTATAAAATGTAAAACCAATAGTTTTTAAAACTGCTGAGGTCATGAAAGATCAGAAAAGACTACAGAACTGTTTCAGACTGCAGGAGCCTGAAGAGATATGACAACTAAACACAATACATGTTCCTGGATGGAATCCTGGACCAGAAAGAAAAAAGAAACATTGGGACAGTTGGCACAATCTCAATGGGGTCTGGGGATTGGAGAGAGAGAAAAAGAGCAAGGAGGCACAAATGCAGTGAAATGTTAACAGTTAGGAAACCAGCTGAAAGGGATGTGGAAGTTCGTTGTACTGCACTTGTGACTTTTCTGTAGGTTTGAAAATATTTCAAAATACATTATTTTTCAAAACCACACAATTGCTTATTTTACCAAACTATTTCAGATCAAAGGCTCATTGCTTAATTTCAACCACCCAACCAGCTCTATTCTTCAGGGCAAAGAAGTAAAGACATGGCATGCATAACCCCAAACCACAGGTATGCAAATCACGTTGCCAACCAGGCCCTGATTCATACTAATTCATCAACATTTCCATGCCCAGTGCTGCATCAGCTCTCTCAAGTCCAACCGAGACAGCAGGGTTTGCGGACTTCTCTTCCAATGCTGCAGGTGCGCATTGTACAAAACAGGCCCGCCCCCAATGTGATGCAACAAAGAGGTACTCCTTTGTGGTAATAGTCTTTATCTGTCATCTGTTAGTCTTTGGCAAAACTGTAACATATCTCTTCAGCATCCCTCTGATTTATTTTCTGCATCACTCTTCCTTCTGTCACTTCCTTCTCTGCTCCTGATGCCCTGATTGCTAAGGGAGTAGTTTTGAGGCTTGCCCTCCTCTGTTAGCATCCTACATGTAGGGCCTCCCCTATCTTCTTTCCAAAGTGTCCTGCCCCTCAAACAGATAAGTTTTACAACTGGGCTATCCAAACAGTAAGCAACTATATGAAAGAAATTAAGCAATATGAATAACTAAAGAACACAAATTAAACCACAATGTGGTAGTCATTGAGTTTATTTTTTTTGTTAAAGATTGGCACCTGAGCTAACAACTGTTGCCAATCTTCTTTTTTTTTCTGCTTTTTCTCCCCAAATCCCCCCAGTACATAATTGTATATTTTAGTTGTAGGTCCTTCTAGTTGTGGCATGTGGGACACCGCCTCAACATGGCCTAAGGAGTGGTGTCGTGTCCACGCCCAGGATCCGAACTGGTGAAACCCTGGGCCACTGAAGTGGAGCGCCTGAACTTAACCACTAGGCCACAGGGCTGGCCCCACTGATTTTAAATTAGTACCAGTCTTCATGGCAGCCTGATGGTAATATATACTGAGGACCCTGAAAATATTTGTGCCTTGTGTCATGCAATTTGATACAATAATCCTACTTTTAGAACTTTTCCCAGAAAGATTATTCAAAAGATAAAGAGTATTATTTGTAATATTGACAAGATGCATATAACATAAATGTGAGATATTCATGCATTCTTTCAACAAATATTTACTGAGGACCTACTATGAACCAAGTATATAATAGAACAGAGTAATGTTTAAGTATTGTGATAAATTGAAACAATGAAATGTTACGTAACAAAATTCTGAGTAGAAACACTCATAGGAAAGAGTTCATGAAAAGGTAAAGTAGAACACAATTTTGACACTATGTAAAATTATGCGCAAACTGTAAATTATAATAAACCCAGAAACTTCGTTAGATGCGTAAGTATCTCATTCAATTGCTCACAGAAACTTTAGTATTATTGCCCCTATGGTACAGATAAGGAAACTGAGGCTCACCGGGATTATGAAAATACAATACTAGAATGTTAGTTCTGTAAGCTAATGTTTTGTCTGTCTTGTTTACTGCTGTATCCCCAGTGTCTAGAACAGTGCCTCACGTATAGCAGACACTCAGCAAATAGTTCTTGACTGCCTGAAGTGACTGAGTCATGATTTGAACCAGTACCCTTATCTGAGATAATACCTTCATTCAGGTAAGCTGGACCCACCTGGACCACGGGGCGGGGAGTTCAGAGATGGATTTGGGCAGCTTTGAGTTCTTCGTAGTGTTGCAAGGGCCTCACAGCCATTCCTCTCCTTTCCTTTCTCTTTTACTGCCTGCCCTCTGGTGGAGGTACTAATGAGTAGCAGGAGTGAAGGAAGAGAGAGCTAGGGTCATCACTGACTGGACAGATTACCTATGTCTTATCTCTATGTAATTAACCTCTAGTTTTGTCTGTTTCTCCATGGTATGGAAGCAGCTACACAGATTTTCACCAAATTTGGAGGCTATGTTTGAGGCGGTTTGACTTAGAATACATGGTATTGACAAAATTAACTTTGGGGACGCTGGAGGGCACCTTGGTTACTTTTTTCCTTTCGTAGTGAGTTGTGTGGCCCATCATTTTAAAGACTGGCCCCTGAGCTAACAACTGTTGCCAAAGTTTTTTTTCTTCTCCCAAAAGTCCCCCAGTATATAGTTGCATGTTCTAGCTGTAGGTCCCTCTAGTTGTGGCCTGTGGGACGCCGCCTCAACAAGGCCTGACGGGTGGTGCCATGTCCACGCCCAGGATCCGAACCAGCGAAACCCTGGGCCGCTGAAGTGGAGTGCGTGAACTTAACCACTTGGCCACAGGGCCAGCCCCCGTGGTCCATCATTTTAAAGGTTTGTATGAGTTAAGAAATGTACACTTTATGAATTTGCTAAAATGTCATGGATGAAGAGGACATTCCAAAATTTAATTAATTTTTCAAAACTATTAATTTTAATTTTAATTTTTTCTCTGAACACAAAGAAGAAATTGAATCCCTCAAAACTCACCTCAAAGATTTTGAATATTAGCTTCACGCCAATAAGAGCATTTTTAAATGAGAGTTTTTAGAGAGACGGAAACCTACTTTGAAAGGCACACCCATGTGAGGGCCAATTGGAAAAATAGGCTCTTTCAAGGGCAAATGAAAGTCAGCGAGAAGCGTGCTCGGTGGAAGATCAGAATTGTGTTCTTTCATAGGCAGTTGAAACCAAAGTCCAGTTCAAAGAGACATTTGGCTGCTGAGTAGGAGATATGTGAACTATGAATTCAGATGCTTCTGCTAGAGAAAATAGTACTTTTAAATTTGAGCTCCAAATCAGTTATGCCAAAGAATCTACCCTAGTTCTATGTCTGGAATCTGAAAGGAGAGCCTACATGTTCCAATGAAAAGGTCATGTTGGAGCCAATTACTAAGCCCCCAAAGTTGCTCCAATCATTATTAATGGAGCAGCATCCGGAATTCCAAGATCTTTGAGATCACAGCAGAACTTAAACTGTGTATTTCAACGGGGTGTAGTAGAGAGGCATCAGTGTGTGACTCCCCCAAACTCCTCGTCCCCTCAAACTACCCCTTCATCTTGTAAATGCCTGAAATACCGAGTAAGTATCTTTTCCCTCAATGGCTATTAATAAGTCACAAGCGCAGATGCCTCAAATAATCGGCGTTCTTTTGTGATGGAGCTGCTTCTCATATAGGCAACACTATGTAATGTGTTCTGGGCTGTTAGCAACAGGGATCTGCTCAAACGCGCCCCAGAGGATAACAATACATGTGACCTCTAAAGGAGCTTGTTACAAAGTTGAAAATCTGTACAGCTCTGAATTAATTATTTCAATTGGAGATAATTATTACAATTTCAACATTCATGTTTTCATTGTTTCTATTCAACTTTATTTAATGATAGTTAATTATTCTCCTGTGACGTGCTGGGAGTTTCCTAGAGTCTCTTTCTTTCCTGGCACTTATGATGAAAGTTTGTAGAGTTAACTCTCAGTTTTCTGTCTTATTGACAAAAGGACAGCAGCCTATTAAGCACTTGGAAAGCCCTCCCCAGTGACTAGCACAGTGCTGGCAAATCGTAAATACTTAAATATTTGCTGAATGATTGAATGACTCATCTTTCTCAGTTGGAGTTTTTTGGTTGCGAATAACCAAATCTAATTCTGGTTAACTTAGGAAAAAGAGAAATTTATTTGAAGAGCACAGGGGAGCGAATAGATTTAAGAAAAGGAAAACCCAGCTCTTTAGAAACTAGGGCAGAAACCAGGCAACTCCAGAAGGTGTCGAGCGAGAACTGCTTCATCCAGTCTTTTTATCACTTCACTCATGAATCATATTCAAGAGGGAGCTTCTGACTGACCCAGCTTGGGTCCACATCATTGCTCCTGAGCTAGGAGAGAACAGGGTGTTTCAGTTACTATTCCTGCCAGACTTTATCCAGTATATATAGAGGGAATTTCCCCAAATTTAAATTGGGGTGCTATTGCCAAAAGAAGGTGGAATGGATGCAGGAAAGGAAGGAGAAAGAAATAAAGTATTTTTCTAAGGGCTAAATAAGAAAGTACTTAGAAAGTAATTAGTAAGAAAAAATACTGAGTTATATTTTAAAGTATTGCCCTAGAGGTCTGGACTCCTGGGAATTCCCACAGGGGACGACATATCATTGACTCCAGAACAGGGAAATGACTTTCAAGGGCGTATTGAAGTGCAGGGTTCTTTGCTATTCACCATTAATGTAATGCAAGGAACTGAGAGGAGGTTTAGTTTGTTCAGAAGAATTGACAGAATATAAAAAGTGGGTAGGTACCAATGATCTTCATCATGTGAATTTCAAGAGAGATGCAGAGCAGACAAGAGGCTGTGATCCGAAAGACCTAGTCATAGTTTGTAACTCACTTAATGATCTTTATTTAGCAAGACTTAACCACTCTTGGGCTTCAACTTACCCATCAACAAAATGGGGTTAATAATACTTGCTTCTCTTACTGTATTAGTCAGGGTGCTCCAGAGAAACAGGACCAATAGGATGTGTGTGCGTGTTTGTATATAAGTGTGTGTGTGTGTGTGTGTGTGTGTGTGTGTGAGAGAGAGATTTGTCATAAGGAATTAGCTCACACAGTTATGGAGGCTGAGAAGTCCCAAGATCTGCAGCATGCCAGCTGGAGATCCAGGAGCACCAATGCTGTAGTCCAGTCCGAATCCAAAGCCTAGAGACCCGGGAGAGCCAAAGATGTAGTTCCAGCCCAAAGGCCAGCAGCCTCGAGCCCCAGGAAGAGCCAATGTTCCAATTTGAGTCCAAAGGCAGGAAAAAAATAGATGTCCAAGTTTGAAGGCAGTTGGGCAGGAGGAATTCACTCTTACTCACAGGAAGGTCAGCCTTTTTGTTCTTTTCAGGCCTTCAACTGATTGGGTGAGGCCCACCCACGTTAGGGAGGGCAATTTGTTTCTGTTTCTCTGGGAAACCCTAATACAGATTTTGGTCCCAAGAAGTTGGTTGTTGCTGTAACAAATACCTGAAAATGTGGAAGCAGCTTTGGAACCGGGCAATGGGTAGAGATTGGAGGAGTTTTGAGGTACAGGCTAGAAAAAGCCTAGATTGCTGTAAAGTAACTAATAGTAGAAATATGAATATTAAAGATGATTCTGGTGAAAGCTCAGAAAGAAAAGAGGAGAGCTGGAGAGAAAGCCTCCACCTTCTTAGAGAATACACAAATAATCATGAGTAGAATGTTCGTAGAAATATCAATATTGAAGGCCATTGTGTTCAGGTCTCAGATGGAAATGAGGAACAGGTTATTGGAAACTGGAAGAAAGGCAATCCCTGTTATAAAGTGGCAAAGAATTTGGTTGAATTGTATTCTAGTGTTTTGTGGAAAATAGAACTTGTGAACAATGAAATTGGATATTTAGCTGAGAAGATTTCGAAGCAAAATGTTGGAGGTGTGGCCTGGGTCCTCCTGACTGCTTGTAGTAAAATAGGAGAGGAGAGAGAGAAATTGAAGGAGTTGTTAAACAGAAAGGAGCAAGAACTTAAGGGTTTGGAAAATTCTCACTCCGTCCGTATTGCAAAAAATGAGAAAGCGTGTTCTGAAGAGAACGTGAAGGGTGTGACTGGACTATCACTTGATAAAGAGGTTGTGGCATCAAACAAGCAGAAACACTGCCAGTTCCCACTGAAGTGGGGATGGAGGCAACGCAATGAAGGAAGGCTGTCAAGCTTCTCGGACTCTACAGGATGGGACCGTAGAGTTATCCGGCTGTGAATGTGTATTGTCCTTCAAGAAAAGAAAAGAATGATTCTGAAGGTGATTCAGAGATTAGCAGGACCACCACTCCCACCACAGGCCCAGGGACAAAATTGGTTTCTCCTCAAAACCGTCTTTGAGAGTGGGCCCGCCTCTAGAGTTTCAACAGGCCAGGCTGCCACAACCTGGAGTCTTGCGGGCAGGGCTGCCCGGCAGAGCCTTGAGGGCAGGACCCCCCATCTGTAAAGTGACAGGGACTGGAACACCACCCAGGGGTGAGAGCACCACCTAGAGCCATGGGGACGACACTGCAGGCCCCAGTTGGTCTGGAAGGTGGGGCATCAAGCCTCAAGATTTGAGGTCTAATGGAATTTGCCTTGCCAGGTTTTGGGCTTGCTTGGGACATGTCACCCCTCGATTCTTTCTGATTTCTCCCTTTTGGAATAGGAATGTTTCTCCTATGCCTGTCCCACATTGTATTTTGGAAGCACGTAACTTGTCTGGTTTCACAGGTCCACAGCTGGAGAGGAATTTTGCCTTAGGATGAATCACACCTCAAGTCTCACCCGTATCTACTTGGACTTTACAGTTGATCCTGGAATGAGTTAAGACTTTTGAGGCTGTTGGAGTGGAATGAGTGTATTTTGCATGTAAGAAGGTTGTGAATTTGGGGAGGCCAAGAGTGGAATATTATGGACTAAATGTTTATGTCCCCCCAAATTCAGACATTAAAGCCCTAACCCCCCAGTGTGGCTGTGTTTGGAGGTGGGGTCTCTAAGGAAGTAATTAAGGTTAAGTGAGGTCATAAGGATGGGGCCTTGACCTGATAGGGTTAGTGTCTTTATTAGAAGGGACACCAGAGAGCTCTCTCTCCACCTCCCCCGCCCTCTCTGTCTCCCTGTCTCTATGCACACACCAAGAAGAGGCCATGTGAGCACACAGTGAGAAGGCACCCATCCGCAGCCTGAACGGAGACAGTCCACACCAGACACCAGCCCTGCTGGCACCTTGATCTTGGATTTCCAGTCACCATAACTGGGATAAAACAAACTTCTATTGTTTAAGCCACCAAGTGCAAACAGACCTAGTATTTTGGTTTCCTGTTTTGGCGGCCCAAGCAGACAGATACACCCACCATAACAAAATTGCTGAGACAATCAAATAATTTAAGAGATACAAAAGCGCCTTGTGGGGAAAAATGGTTCAAATAACTGCATAGGTATAAATGTCATTATTTTTGTGTGTCTATAAAATAGGCTAGACTGACCGTCAGTTGTTGCATAGGAATCTCTGAAAGACCTAAGTGTGAAGGACTGCCACATTTTCAGTGTTATTATCAAAATATGTACAAGGAAAATTTCAAATCAGTGGGGAAAGCATGAATTATTCAATGAATTGTGTGGGGCCATTTGGAAAAAAATAAAGTTAAACTCCCACTTTATGCCAAATATATAAAAACTCCAGGTGCTTTTAAAACCTCTATTTAAAAAAAGTTCAACATCATTAGAGGGAAATGTTGAAAACATTTTTATAACCTTGGGATAGAAACTATCTTCTTAAGTTTCAAATTCAGAAGCTGATATGGAAAAGATTAACAGATCATACTATGTAAAAATTTTTAAATTCTGTACAGCAAGAGATAACACAAATAAACTTAATGGACAAGCAACAGACTGGGAGAAAATAATTGCAGTAGATAAAACAAAGGATTAATATCCACCAAATATAAAGAATTTCCCGAAATTAATAAAACACCAACTATACAATAGAAACACAGCCAAAAGATGTAAATAGGAAATTATTTTTGTTAAAGGGTTTTAATGCATTCACAATGTAGTGTAACCATCACCACTATGTAAATTCCAGAACATTTCATCACCTCAAAAAGTAATCCATAAATATTAAGCAGTTATTCTTATTCCTCCCTCCCCCAAGCCCCTGGCAACCATTAATCTACAATCTACATAAATCTATAGATTTACCTATTCTGGACATTTCACGTAAATGGAATCATACAGTGTGTGACCTCTTGTGTCTTGCTACTTTCATTTAGCATAATTTGTTTTGTTTTGTTTTGTTTTGTTGTGTTGTGTTTTTTAAAGGTTGGCACCTGAGCTAACAACTGTTGCCAATCTTTTTTTTTTCCCTGCTTTTTCTCCCCAAATGCCCCCAGTACATAGTCGTATATTTTAGTTGTGGGTCCTTCTAGATGTCGCATGTGGGATGCTGCCTCACTATGGCCTGATGAGCAGTGCTGTGTCCGTGCCCAGGATCTGAACTGGTGAAACCCTGGGCCACCAAAGCAGAGCATGCAAACTTAACCACTCGGCCACAGGGCCAGCCCCTAGTATAATGTTTTTAAGGTTCATCCACATCATATTGTGTATCAGTATATCATTCATTTTTATAGCTGGGTAATATTCCATTGTATGGATATACCACATTTTTTTAATCCATTCGTAAGTCGATAGACATTTGGGTTATTTCTACTTTTCAGGTACTATGAATAATGCTATTAGTGTAAAAGTTTTTGTGTGAACATATGTTTCTAATTCTCTCAAGTATATACCTAGGAGTGTAATTGCTGGGTCATATGGTAATTCTATGTTTAATTTACTGAGGAACTGACAAACTCTTTTCAACAGTGGCTGCACCATTTTGCGTTCCCACCAACAATGTTTGAGGGTTCCCATTTCTCCACATCCTTGCTACAACTTGTCATTTTCTGGGTTTTTAAAATTATTATAGCCATCCTAATGGATATGAAGTGGTGTCTCATTGTGGATTTGATTTACATTCTTCTAATAAGTAATGATGTTGAGCATCTGCTCATGTGCTTATTGGCCATTTGTATATATTCTTTGGGAAAAAAGTCTATTTATTTGCCCATTTTAATTAGATTGTTTTTCTTTTTGTTGTTGAATTGTAAGAGTTTTTATATATTCTGGATACTAGACCCTTATCAGACATATGATTTCCAAATATTTTTTCTCATTCTATGTTTTGTCTTTTTACTTTCTTGGTAGTATCCATTGAAACACAAAAGTTTTTAATTTTTCTAAAGTCCAATGTATCTATTATTTTATTTTGTTGCTTGCGCTTTTGGTATCATATTTAAAAAATTATTGCCTAATCCAAGATCACAGAGATTTACCCCTATGTTTCATTCTAAGAGTTTCATAACTCTTACATTTAGTTCTTTGATCCATTTTGAGTTAATTTTTGTATATAATATAAGAGTCCAACTTCATTCTTTTGTGAGTGTCCAGTTGCCCCAGCACCATTTATTGAAGACTATTTGTTCCCCACTGAATGGTCCTGTTACCCTTGTGAAAAATCAATTGACCATAATGTATGGGTTTATTTCTGGATTCTCAATTCTATTCCTTTGATCTCTATGTGTATATTTATGCCAGTACCACGTTGTTGTGATTACTGTAGCTTTGTAGTAAGTTTTCAAATCGGAAAGTCTAAGTCCTCCAAAATTGCTTTATTTTTTTTAATTGAGGTCATAATGGTTTATAACATTGTGAAATTTCAGTTGTACATTATTATTTGCCAGTCACCATATAAATGTGCCCCTTCACCCCTTGTGCCCACCCCCCAATCCCCTTCTCCTCTGGTAAGCACTAATCTGTTCTCTTTGTCCATGTGTTTGTTTATATTCCACATATGAGTGAAATCATATAGTGTTTGTCTTTGTCTGGCTTATTTCACTTGACATAATACCCTCAAGGTCTACCCATGTTGCTGCTAATGGGATGATTTTGTCTTTTTTATGGCTGAGTAGTATTCCATTGTATTTATGTACCACATCTTCTTTATCCATTCATCAGTCAATGGCACTTGGGTTGCTTCCACTTCTTAGCTATAGTGAATAGTGCTGGAATTAACATAAGGGCGCATAAGTCTCTTTGAATTGTTGATTTCAAGTTCTTTGGATAAATACCCAGTAGTGGGATGGCTGGGTCATATGGTAATTCTATTTTTAATTTTTTGAGGAATCTCCATGCTGTTTTCCATAGTTGCTGCACCAGTTTGCATTCCCACCAGCAGTGTATGAGGCCTCCCTTTTTGCCACATCCTCTCCAACACTTTCTGGTTTTTGACTTGGTGATTATAACCATTCCTACAGGTTTAAGGTGATATCTTAGTGAATGTAGTTTTGATTTGTATTTCCCTGATGATTAGTGATGTTGAACATGTTTTCATGTGCCTGTTGGCCATCTATATATCTTCTTTCGAAAACTGTTCATATCCTCTGCCCATTTTTTGATCTGGTTGGTTGTTTTTTTGTTGTTCAGTTCTGTGTGTTCTTTATATATTTTGGAGATTAATCCCTTGTCAGATATAGGATTTGCAAATATTTTCTCCCAGTTAATAGGCTGTCTTTTCATTTTGTTTCTGGTTTTCTTTGCCTTCCAGAAGCTCTTTAGTCTGATGAAGTCCCACTTGTTTATTTTTTCTTTTGTTTCCCTTGTCAGAGTAGACATGGTATTCGTAAAGATCCTTCTAAGACGGATGTCAAAGAGTGCACTGCCTATAATTTCTTCTAGGAGTTTTATGCTTTCAGGTCTTACCTTCAAGCCTTTGATCCAATTTGAGTTTATTTTTGTGTATGGCAAAAGAGAATGGCCTACTTTCATTCTTTTGCATGTGGCTGTCCAGTTTTCCCAGCACCATTTATTGAAGAGACTTTCCTTTCTCCATTGTATGTTCTTAGCTCTTGTCCAAAGATGTGTGGTTTTATTTCTGGGCTTTCAATTCTGTTCCATTGATCTGCATTTCTGTTTTTGTATCAGTGCCATGCTCTTTTGGTTACTATAGCCTTGTAGTATGTTTTGAAGTCAGGGATTGTGATGCCTACAGCTTTGTTCTTTTTTCTCAGGACTGCTTTAACTATTCAGGGTCTTTTGTTGCCCCTTATGAATTTTTGGATTCTTTGTTCTATTTCTGTGAAGAATGTCATTGGGATTCTGATTGGGATTGCATTGAATCTGTCGATTGCTTTAGGTAGTATGGACATTTTAACTATATTTATTCTTCCAATCCATGTTTACAGAATATCTTTCCATTTCTTTATGTCATCATTGGTTTCTTTCAATAATATCTTATAGTTTTCATTATATAGGCCTTTCACCTTCTTGGTTAAATTTATTCCTAGATATTTTATTCTTTTTGTTGTGACTGTAAGTGGGATTATATTCTTGAGTTCTGTTAGTTCATTATTAGAGTATAGAAATGCAACTGATTTTTGTAAATTGATTTTATACTGTGCAACTTTGCTATAGTTGTTGATTATTTCTAATAGTTCTCTGATGGATTCTTTAGGGTTTTCTATATATAAAATCATGTCGTCTGCAAACAGTGAGAGTTTCACTTCATTGCCTATTTGGACTCCTTTTATTTCTTTTTCTTGCCTAATTAGTCTGGCCAAAACCTCCTGTACTATGTTGAATAAGAGTGGTGAGATTCGGCACCCTTGTCTTGTTCCTGTTCTCAGAGGGATGGCTTTCAGTTTTTTCCATTGAGTGTGATGTTGGCTGTGGGTTTGTCATATATGGCCTTTATTATGTTGAGGTAATTTCCTTTTATACACATTTTATTGAGAGTTTTTGTCATAAATGGATGTTGGATCCTGTCAAATGCGTTCTCTGCATCTATTGAGATGATACTGTGTGGTTTTTTTGAAAGGTATGCTTTTTAAAAAATTTATTTGGTGAGGAAGATTGGCCCTGAGCTAACATCTGTTTCCAATCTTCCTCTTTTGTTTCTCCCTAAAGCCCCAGCACATAGTTGTATACCCTACTTGTAAGTCCTTCTAGTTCTTCTGCATAGGATGCCACCACAGTATGGCTTGATGAGTAGTGTGTAGGTCTGTGCCCAGGATCTGAACCAATGAACCCTGGGCCACCAAAGCAGAGCATGCAAACCCAACCTCGACACCACCAGGCTGGCCCTGATCATGTGGTTTTTATTCCTCATTTTCTTAATGTGGTGTATCTCATTGATTGATTTGCGGGTGTTGAACCATCCCTGTGTCCCTGGTATAAATCCCACTTGATCATGGTCTATGACCTTTTCAATGTATTGCTCTATTTGTTTGCCAATATTTTGTTGAGGATTTTTGCATCTATGTTCATCAGCGATATTGACCTGTAATTTTCCTTCTTTGTGTTGTCCTTGTCAGGCTTTAGTATCAGGGTGATGTTGGCCTCATAGAATGTATTAAGAAGTGTTCCATCTTCTTCAATTTCTTGGAATAGTTTGAGAAGGATAGGTATTAAATCTTCTTTGAATGTTTGGTAGAATTCTCCAGAGAAGCCATCTGGTCCTGGACTTTTATTTTTGGGGAGGCTTTTGATTACTGTTTCAATCTCTTTACTTGTGATTGGTCTATTCAGATTCTCTATTTCTTCTTGGTTCAGTTTTGGGAGGTTGTATGAGTCTAAGAATTTATCCATTTCTTCTAGATTGTCCAATTTGTTGGCAAAGAGTTTTTCATAGTATTCTCTTATAACCCTTTGTATTTCTGTGGTATCTGTTATAATTTCTCCTGTTTCAATTATAATTTTATTTATTTGAGCCTTCTTTCTTTTTTTCTTATTGAGTCTGATTAAGGTTTTGTCAATTTTGTTTATCTTCCCAAAGAACCAGCTCTTTGTTTCATTGATCCTTTCTACTGTTTTTTTGTTTGTTTCAATTTCATTTATTTCTGCTCTAATTTTTATTATTTCTCTCCTTCTGCTGACTTTGAGCTTTTTTTACTCTTCTTTTTCTAATTCTTTTAGATGTAGTTTGATTGCTTATTTGTGATTTTTCTTATTTGTTAGGGCGGGCCTCCAAAATTGTTCTTTTTTAAGATTGTTTTGGCTATTTGGGTTCCCTTGTAATTCCATATGAATTTTAGGATTGATTTTTCTACTTCGTCACAAACATCATTGGGGTTTTGATAGAGATTACACTGAATCTGTAGATCACTTTGGCTAGTATTGCCCCTTAACAATATTAAACCTTCCAATCCATAAACACAGGATGTCTTTCCACCAGGTCTTCTTTAATTTGTTTCAGCAACCCTTTTTAGTTTTCAGTATATTTTGAACCTCCTTGGTTAAAGTTATTCCTAAGTATTTTACTCTTTTTGATGCTACTGTAAATGGAATTACTTTCTTAATATCATTTTCACATTGCTCATTGCTAGTATATAGAAATAAAACTGAGTTTTGAACGTTGATCTTGTACCCTGCAAGTTTGCTGAAATTTATTAGTTCTAATAGTTACTTTGTGGATTCTTTGGGGTTGCCACATATAAGACCGTGTCATCTACAAATATAGTTTTACTTCTTCATTTCCAATTTGGATGCCTTTTTTTCTTGCCTAATTGCCCTGGCTAGAACTTCCATTACAATGTTGAATAGAAATGGAGAAAGCAGACATCCTTGTCTTCTTCCTGATCCTAAGGGGCAAATTTTCAGTCTTTCATCATTGAGTATAGTGTTAGCTATGTTTTTCATCGATGCCCTTTGTCATTGAGAAAGTTTCCTTTTATTCCTAGTTTTCTGAGTGCTTTTCTTATGAAAGGGAGTTGGATTTTGTCAAATGCTTTTATTGCATCAATTGAGATGAATTTGTGGAGTTTTATCCCTCATTCTATTAATATTAGAATATTAATTAGAAAATATTAATATTCTCAAATACAGTGTATTACATTGTTTAATTTTCATATGTTGAAACCACCCTTGCATACCTTGAATAAATCCCACCTGATCATGGTGTATAATCTTTTTTAACATGCTGCAGGATTCAGTTTGCTAGTATTTCGCTGATGATTTTTGCATGTATATTCATAAGGCATATTGGTCCATAGAGTTCTTTTCTGTGATGTCTTTGTCTGGCTTTGGTATCAGAGTAACACTGGCCTCATAGAAGGAGTTAGGAAGCATCACCTACTGTTTTATATTTTGCAAGAATTTGAGAAGGGTGGTCGTTTATTTCTTTAGTGACTTTTCTGAAGTAATTCTGTAAGGTCTATATTCTTTGTCCTGTGTGGCCCTGATTCTTTGTTCCATACATTAGTAGTCAGCTAGTGATTTAACCGAGAATTCCTTAAATGCCTGGAACAACAAAAACAATCTCCTAGTCTTTGCTGAGGGGCTCTGTGTGTGTTGTGGTACGCCATCAACTCTCAGTGAGGCCGTTTACAACTCTGCCTGAGCCTTCACTACCTGCTTGCATGGAGCCTGGAGGTGAGCCATAGGTGAGAGCTAATGGCCTTCTCAGGTCTTTCCTGAACATGTGCACAGCCTTGGGCATACACACAGCGTCCTAGATTCCCAGGAATATATAGGAGCTTTTCAAAGCCACTTTTCCTTAAAGTATTTCATTTTCCAGCCACTCCTCCCAAGCTTTTCAGTTTTCTACTGTGCCACTACTGTTATCCCTTGCTCCAGGCAGCAGCAGCTAAAACACTTGCCTTTAAGTATTTTCAGCAAACATCCCCTGGGTAGCCACCTTAGCCCTGGGAAAGTTCCAAGTTAGGTAAAATAAAGGCAAATCCTTTGAGCTAATTCTCCAGGGAGATACCAGGCAGGTCAAAAAATTAACCACAGTTCTTTGAGAACAAGGTCTTTTCTACTCCCTCCAATATTGGGTGCACCAAGAATGTGGGCTGTTGTTTTCAAGGCTGCTGATGAGCTTGGGAGTGGGGAGGGGTCCCAGAGTAAGTTTAAATGCCACAAAGCTCTCTTACCGAGATTCAGATGTAGTTTCTTGATTAAGCATTCCCCTGGTTGCTGTAAGCATTTGATTGGTTTCTGGAGTTCTGAAAAACTTTATTCTGACAGTTTTTGCCAGTTTATTCATTGCTTTTGTGGAGGGGTGGACTTTTTGGGTTCCCTATTCTGCCATTTCACTGATGTTTCAGTCAATTCTTAAGATGAAAAATAGGTGATCAATTGTCATGAATAACTTCTCAACCTCACTAGTTATTAGTCAAGTGCTGATTAGAATGAGATTATTCTTGGTCCATCAGTTAGTGAAAACTAAAAAGATTGAGAATATCTAGTATTGACAACAGTGTGCGAGGAAACAGGCACTCAAGGGCTACTGGTGGTATATAAAATAGCAACTTTTAGTGTGCAATTGGTAATGTCTCTCAAATTTTTCAATGTGCATTCCTTTTGACTCAGTAATTCCACTTCAAGGAATTTAACTTATGAACACACTCACACATATGCATAAAGGTATATGTACAGGGATGTTTTTTGCAAGATTGTAATAGTGAGAATCTGAAGGCAAACAGGGGTACTCAATAAGGGAATAGTTAAGTAAATTATAGCACCACAAACCCCTGCAATATACACCCTGTGGTAACAGAAATTCCAACCTAACATCATTGCAAATTGGCTTCTTCCTCTGCCCAAATCTCAAATGGGGAGGGCTAATGTTCTTATCTTATAATATGGGGGTGGTGGGGGAGTTTGGGACTTAGAGGGGAGAACAAAATCAGACAGCAAAACTACAGGCAGCCATGTAGAGGGAAGTGGGGAGTTGGAGATGAGCCCCTGGTCTCCAGTATTCTTCTGGTTCAGTCTCCTCAGATTCAGCCCATGAAAGCGACTAATAAACTAAGATGTGCGTTATGATCCCATTTACCTAAGTGTGCGTCTGTGTGTGTGTGTGCTGCATACATGTATATGTAATTATGTATGTATATGAATGCATTTTAAAAGAACTATATGGAAACACACAAACTAATAATCACAGCTACCTCTGGGAAGAGAAATGGGGAAAAGGGGAAGGAATGAAGGAGTCTCACATTTTACTATATGTAACCCTGTGTTATTTGAATCTTTAGAACAGGAGTGAATTCATCGCACTAAAAACTCATCTACTTCGAAAACTTGGTAGATTAAGTTTTTAAACAACATTAAAGTAAATTGGGATGGGGTTTCGGTAGTAGCCCTATTGCTCTAGCAACAGCAAGCATAGCTAGGGAATGCCAGAGCCCAGAGTGAATTTATAGATCACAACCTCACGAGATGAGACTTGCCTAAGTTGACATGGTGAGTTAGTGACAAAGTTAAGTGTACAACCCAGGTCTCCTTAATGCCGTAGGAAAACTGGATTCCAAAACCAGAGGGAAAACTTGAAATGACAATGGGGATCAATGAACCACTAAATCTGAGAAATGTACCAGAGGTCAGTTGCAACTCATCCAGTCCTCCGTCTTAGTGCAGAGTGAAAGAGAAGGCCAGAGGCTTGTTATGAGACCATGGAAGGTATTGGGTTGGAGGTGTTCAGGAAGAGGCTGTGGCAGTTTTGCCTTCTGTGAGGCTTCCGGTGCTGGTACCTGTCACTTAGAATTCCCCAAAAAGCTGTTTGACAATTAGAAAAGGAAATTAAGCACTTTTTATCGGTATCTGTGGAGTCGTTGACTTTAAAAGAGCCCCATGACATGTTTAGCACTTAGAAGCAGCAGCAGTAACAAGCTGTTCTCTCTCTTCAAGGTATACCTTTTTACTAATTGTTTTACTTGGAGAAGCGAGGAGACGGGGAGCATAATCCGACTCTGGCTAATTTGAGTAAAAGAGAAATTACTGGAATGATCTGGTCGGTGGTGCACTGGTAAATGTTCAACAACCAGCTCTTCAGAACAAAGAAATCTGATTTGTAGTGTTTACTTATTTCCATCATATAAATACTCCTGCCATGGCCAATTGTAAGCTACCAGTGTGTCATCATCTGGCTCACAGAATTCATGAAAAGTAAACAATAGGCCCTCAGAGCTGATGAGGAGAAGCTCACAGGATGGAAGGGAGGCAGAAGAAAGTCAACAACAAGGCGGTACCACAAGGTCTCCACAGCAAGAACTACTCAACAGTATTGTCAGGTCACAACCACATTAGCCTCTACACAGACCTCTATACCGCCCCGACATGAGATTTATGCCCTTAAGGGGGAAAGTCACTCATTCACCCCAATATCCACAAACTGTGTAATCCAAAATTAATGGTCATGGCCACACAGTTACATCTCAAAATACCCTTAGTTATGGGCCCCAGTTCATACTTGCAAGACCCAGCTTGCAAGGTCCCTTCCTGCCGGCTCCTAAAGTGTAGAAAACGTGTGTGTAGCCAAGAGATTGGGACAACATCTGCATCCAGGGCTCCTTACTTTTTTTGGTCTTTTTAAAACTTTTTGTAATGGAAAATTTACATACACATACAGAAGTGGAGACAATAGTACAACGAACGCACATTCTCAATAATCATCAACTTGTGGCCAATTTTGTTCCATCTCTATTCTCGATCATCTCACTCTCACTTTTTTTAAGGAAGAAAAACAGAAAGATCAGAAAAATCACAAGAAAAATAAGAAGAGTGGTTTACTGTTATTTGGCGTGGGAATAACCTGGTAAAATAATAATAGTTACAATTTTAAGAGTAACTCTGGGTTAGGTGCTTTACATAAATTATCTCATCACGTCTTCACAACAGCCCTCCTGGATTGGCATTAGCAGCTCCGTTTTTCAGAAGAGGAAAATTAAGTCTGGGAAAAGTTAAAAACTTGCCCAAAGCCAAAAAGCATTGGCCGAATCAGAATTTAAACTTGGCAGGATATAAACTATGTTGTACCCCAACTGTTGATAGTGGTTGCCTCTGGGTGGTGGAATTAGGGGTTTTTATTCTCCTATTTTTGTTCATTTTTCCTTATTTCTCTAATTAACTTTCCTGGGCGGCATATCAATGCAGATACGCAGATGGGGGTGACGATGTTTTTCTTCACAGGCGCAACGGGTTTGCTGCTAGTGCATGTCCCTGAAGCAGCTTCAAGAAAATGCAGTTAAACAAGCTTCTGGACTTTGTTGTGGGGTTTGTGAGGCTCAGGGTAGAAGTGAGCCCAACAGTCATCATGGAGCTATTGCTACCATGTTCCCAAATGTGGTCTGAGCTCACTAGACTGCATTCAGATAAGCACAGCACCCCAGCCAAAGAAGGAATAACCCCCACTCTCTTCTGCACCAGTCTGTGTTTGTGTATTGAACCCCATGCCAATTTGACTGCATCCAGAAGACTGACCAGGAGAGTGAGCAGTATAGAAACCATGTTAACGGGTCAATTCCTAAACACCTACTCTGTGCCAGGCCTTAAGGTACAGTTCCTAACATGCATACCGTTAAAAAAGATACAGTTCCTGCCCTCAACAAGCTGACTCAAGTGGACCACAAGGAACAGCTGAGGAAACTAGGAAGTATGTTTAGCCTGGAAAACAGATAGCTCGGGCTCCAAGGTAGAGGGGAGGGAAGAGGTCAAGCAGGGTCGAAGTCTTGTTTTAAACTCTTGAAAAGAATGTCACGTAGATGAGGAGTTGATTTATTCTACGTTATTCCAAAAGGCAGAATAATTCATACCTTGAGAACACAGCAAAATATAGTCCCTAAACAGCACTGGGAAGGGCTATAATAGGCAATTTGCTAGCCCCCTGTGATGGGATAGAAATAACGGAGGAAAGGTGAACTGCTGGATTGAGCTGAAGTTACCAGGGACAAGCTAAGCTGGCAGGCATGTGATGAGCATCTCACTTCTGTCCACCCAGCAGCCACCTCCCCTGTACTTCTTATGATCCTGTGGTACTGCCAATCACTAGCCCCCACCTCCTTAAACTCAAGGGTGAACAAGTGACCCAAGCTAGGCCAATTCGACGCCCTGTCCTAGGAATCTGACTCAAGTGGAGCCACATAAGGGCTGAAGGAGATGGGAGTTGTGTAACCCAATGATAGTGTTCTAAAGAGGTGGTTCATGAGTTCCTGCTCAGAAGCCTCTCTGGTTACTATCCTCCCAGTCCCTCATGTGTGGGCTGAAGTGAGACCATGGTGAGAACAAAAGTGTACCTCACTCAGGCCCCAGTGATCAGAACTGAAGCTTGAAGGAGTCTGGGTCTCAAGAAGAAGTTAGCTGCCCAGTTGTAAGAACTAGGACCTGAGCTCAGGGCTGGCCAGCAGCAAGAGTGACCTGAGGAAGAGTCTCAGAGTACTAGGCTACAACCACTGACTTCCCTTTGGCCTGTGGTCAGGGTAGGTCCTGGAGCCTGGAATAGAGCTGAGGCTGTAGTTAAGGGACTGGATGATTACCCCCAGTAAATGACCGCAACTGAGGGAGTGCATCAGTTAGAGTTTAATTCAAGAAGCAGAGCCACTAGGATTAGCACTAGCCACTAGGAGCCACTACAGAGCAAGGACACATTGAAACCAATAAGCACAAGCTGGAGCCCACAAGTGTAGAGCAAAACCCATGTCAGTTCTTGTTGCCTCTGACTTTGGTAGTATGGGCATCCTGCCAAACACACACACACACCTGTCCCAGGAGTTGGAGATGCTGAAGAGAGATCCAGGGCAAGGTGGCGCAGTTGTAAGCCCAGACTTTGCCTCATACCAGCAAAGTGAGTCAACAGATCAGCAATATGTATGAGCCACAAAATGGCTGCTGCTTCATTCCCGCCTTGGCAAATCTCACACAAGAATCTCTCTTGTGGCCCACCCAAATGGGAAGGATATGGGGAAGGAAATTCTAGGAAATGTAGTTCAGCCTAGCCAAGTTAACTGCACAAGGAGGACAGA